>NW_015505803.1:291456-310963 GCF_001515645.1 Sinocyclocheilus grahami | reverse complement strand
ACTCGTAGGCTAGTGAGATGGCCTCGACCACCCACCTACTCATGGTCTGCTTGGTCGCCGGAGATCCTTGGACCAAAAGACCAAAACAAATAAATAGCTGAGCTGCCTTACGCCAACGGGCAGCTCTGTGTGCGTAAGCGTCCAGTGCGACAGAGCAGCAGAGCAGATAAAGCCTTTCTTGGCCTACTTCCTGGAACGGAGGAGGACAGAATGCCTGAAGTACTATGGGCCCTGGTGAAGAAGTGGTCACCTTAGGGACATACCCGGCCCTCGGGTAAAGGAATGCCCTAACCATGCCTGGAGCGAACTCCAAGCATGAAACAGAGAGTGCCTGCCCAATCCTTTTTAGTGAGGAAATAGCGAGGAGAAAGATGGTCTTGAGTGTGAGCAACTTGACCGAAACTTCTTCTATGGGTTCAAAGGGGGCATTGCATAAGCCCTCCAGAACCACAGCCAGGTCCCATGAGGGCACCTTAGTGCTCAGCCTCAGGGTGCCACGGAGGAAACGAGTGATAAGTGGATGTCTCCCAGAAGGGCGTGGTAAGCAGCTAAGGCCGCCACGTATACCTTCAGAGTGGAGGGAGATAACCCTGCGGAGAATCGCTCCTGCAGAAACTCCAGAACTGTACCAATTGGGCAGTTGACTGGGTCCTGCAGTCGCTGTCCGCACCATGAAGCGAAAAGTTTCCACTTCAAGGCATACTGTTTCCTAATGGCGGGAGCTCTGGACTGGAGTATAGTCTCAACAACCTCAGTTGAGAGACCAGATGCTAGGAGCTGTGCCCGCTCAGGGGCCATACCCACAGTTTCCATAACTCCGGGCGGGGGTTCAGAATGGCACCCCCCGCCTGAGAGAGGCGAACCCTCCTGATCGGAATCTCCAGCGGAGAGCCGTCAAGGAGGGAAACCAAGTCCGAGAATCATACTCGGGCCGGCCAGAACGGGGCTACTAGCAACAGACGGACCCCATCCCGACGTACCCTCTCCAGAACTCCCGGGAGCAGAGCGATCGGGGGGAAAGCGTACAGACGAAGCCTAGGCCACATCTGCACCATGGCATCCAGCCCCAGTGGAGCTGGATGCGTGTGGGAGAACCAGAGCGCGGACAGTGTGTCGTTTCCTGTGACTCTCTCTCTCTCTCTCTCTCTCTCTCTCTCTCTCTCTTCAGACTAGAAACTTCCAGACAGTTGTGTTGGAGCTGGTTGGAGCTAAACTCTGCATGACACTGGCCCTCCAGGCCAGACCAGTGCTTCTCAAACCTGTTCTGGGAACCCCCACCACTGCATATTTTGTATGTCTTCTTCATATAACACAACTGATTCAACTCATCTCTTTAGTAGAGATTGCAAGACTTGTATATATATATATATATATATATATATATATATACATACTGTATATATAGAGAGAGAGAGGGAGGGGTTATTTCAGGAGATATTTGGGTTGGTTAGGTCACTGCTGAAGATTTTTAAATAGTTTGTAAACATTTGATGGCCACATAAATAAGAGTGAAGAGTACAGTTCTTGAATGTAGTTCTAAAAAAAGTTCCTACAGTATTTTTACACTGCCTCTCCATCATGTCAATCAGCACATATCATGTATTTGGCCTGCTGTGCACATGCCATTAAAAAAGTTACAGGGTAAACAGGGTTTATTTACTTTCATGCAAACTCAGTGCACAGTAAAACTAGGGGTGTAACGATACACCAATGCCATGGTTCGGTTTGGTTCACAGTTTTGGAGCCACGGTTCAGTTCAGTTTGTTTCAGTTCGGTTGTGTGTGCTGTGGGGGTAGGGTTCATGGCATGGCACCAGCAATGCTAAAAATTTACTTTTAACTTAATAATAATAATAATAATAATTGCTCTGTTAGTTCATATTAAAAAATGCATTAACAAATGAGACTTTAAAAATTGTCGCTTTGTAAAGTGATTTTGTACCACAAAATCTATTGTCTTTTTAAATTTAAATAAAATGAAATAATTCCTTAATAATGCAAACAAGTCATTGGACAACATTACTTAGGCTACATATAAAAAAAATGCATGTGCCATGGATAAATAAAATCGAATAGCCAGACAATAAGGAAATTATTTTAAAGGTGTCATATTATGCGATTTAAATTTTTCCTTTCTCTTTGGAGTGTTACAAGCTCTTGGTGCATAAAGAAGATCTGTAAAGTTGCAAAGACTAAAGTCTCAAATCCAAAGAGATATTCTTTATAAAAGTTAAGAGTCAGCCACGCCTACCTAAAACGGCTCGTTCTAACACGCCCCCGAGATGTCTAAGTCACGATGTGGGAAGATTTGCATAACACCGCCCAAATGTTCACGCATAGAAAGAAGGCGTAACTTTTATTCTCGCTGTAGTATTGTTGTTGCCGCTGCCATGTCATGAAGGCACTGTGTTTCGTTGTGAAAGCGAAACTACTTTGTTTGGCCTTCCAAAAGAGGACGATATGGCTTCGTCATGCCTTGAGCTGATCCGTGCTGGTCGCTGAGGAAATACATCAACTTTGCGCTGTGAATCACCGGATCGGCTTTCACCATGGACGATGCGGAGTCCAGCCCGGTGTCGTCACATGTGGTTGCCGCAAGCCCTCTGGACGGTCCTTCGTCGAATCCGCCGGCCGTGCCGTTCTCAAGCCTGCCACCTCTGCTCACTCTAGCCCTCCGGCCGTTCCTCACTCTAGCCGCCCGCCGCTGCTCACTCTAGCCCGCCGTGTGTGACGCTGTGTTTCGTTGTGAAAGCGAAGCTACTTTGTTTGGCCTTCCAAAAATGCTCCAGAACACTTCAACCCAAATATTCAGATGTGTGCAGCACATTTTATGGAGGACTGTTTCCTGATCCTGGTAGAGTAGACTACAATGCCGGCTGTTCTTACTCACAGATTGTAAGTACGTTTTTTATATTTAAAGAGTTTTTATATTTTATATTTTTTATATTTAAAGCGAGTTTTTTGGCCAGTGTAGAGTAGGGCTTGTTGTTTGTCATTTCTCAGAATCACAAATGCAGACATGATTTTATGTTTACGCGGCGCCATGCAATGCAACGCGTAAAAAGACAGTATATGTCATTATAATCCATAATTATTTCCCCGCTGGATGCAACGAATGCCTCGTTTATAATGGGTTTTCATGTTTTTGAATCATTGCTCTGGCCTGACAGGGCATCATCACAGTATGGTAGGGGTGTAACATTTCCATTTCACGCTTGAGGTATTCGGCCAATCATAACGCACTGGATAGCTGGCCAATCACAGCACACCTTGCTTTTCAGACCAATGAGCTTTGTAAAAATCGACGCGTTTCAGAAAGGCGGGGCATAGAGGAGAAACAATAATATACGGTATGTGGAAAATAATGTGTTTTTTTAACCTTAAACCACATAAACACATTTCATTACACCAAATACACAAAATAATTTTCTTTTTAGCAACATCATATGACCCCTTTGATCAAATATGTAATAACTCTGACACTCAGGAGTTTTCTTGCAGAGCAAACTCAGCGTGGATATTATGTGAGGCCACTTATCTGAAGCAAGATGCTACAAGAAACCTCCCTGCAAAGCTAACAGTACTGTAAACAGTTTTAGGCACTTATGTAAAAATGCTGTAAAATGAGCATGCTGTCAAAAATAATGTCATAAACAGGCCTAGATTTCCTTTATCAATTAACTTCTATTAACTATATTCAATCAACATTTGGTGTGACCATCCTTAGCGTTTAAAGCAGCTTTTTCCCTAGGTGCAATTGCGCATAGTTTTTTTTAGGTAGCTTTGCAGGTAGGTTTCTTGAAGCATCTTGGAGATGTTGCCACAGTTCTTCTGGATTTAGTCTGTCTCAGTTTGTTCTGTTTCTTCATGTCATTCCAGACAGACTGGATGATGATGAGATCTGGGCCCGTATTCACAAAACATTTTATCTTACCACAAAGAGTTCTCCTAAATAGCAGTAAAGGTTTTTAGCAAAGAGTCTTCTCTTAAAACCTATTCACAAAGCTGCTGAGACAAACTTTTACTAAGGAATAGAGAGAAGTCTTAAGCTAAGAGTAAGGGCAGGGTTGACCTCGTTGCTATGGATGATGTCAGCATGCTTACTAACTATGCTCACAGTGATTGGCTGATAGTCTCTGTCAGAGATTTATTCATATAAATATTTTAGAGTAAAGATAAAGGTTTAAAAATAAAAATGTTGCTACATTCAAATAACGATTTTAAAATGCAGGCTAAGTGTCAATAATTAAACAAATATGTGTTCAGCTAATTGTCAGCCTCTTACATGTACTGTATGCTTCTCATAATTAGTGAATATTCATATAAACAGCCTTTTAATAAACAGAGTAGAATAATCATGGCTGATAGGAAGACATGCAAACGTAAAAGAAAACCAAACTGGACACAATGTAACTTCAAGGATATAATCAAAAGAAAATTTGGAGTTGGGATAACCTTCAAAACCAAAGTTGATGCCTTTATAAAAGCTCATTATCATCAAATGTTTCTAAAATGTTTATATTCTGAGGCAGATTGCCGGCAACAGCCATTTTAGGAATAGTTTGTGGTTTGGTCTTACTGACTTAGGAGTCCTCTTCACTAGCCTACTCCTAACATTTCACAGATTTAGGAGTTAGTTTTGGTGTTAAAATGCTTTGTGAAATACTTTTAGATAAAAAATTTAGGAGTCCTAAATTTAGAACTGACTTTATTATTACCCATTATTTTTAAGATTTGATCCTAAATCGGCGAGTTACGAGCTACTTTTAGCCTTAAGATGTTTTGTGAATACGGGCCCAGATCTCTGGAGCACTGGCTGTTGTCAGACTCCTTGTGCAAACAAAAATCTCACTGGATTATTGCAATTAATGGCAAAATGAATGTTTGGAAACGTAAGCTGATATTTCCTACTGACACACTACAGCAAAAATAGAAATAACTGACTGAAAACCATTTTTTAGCTGGTGAAAATATTAGTGTTCTAATAATTTTGGCCACCACTGTATATCGTGTATATTACAACTTACAGTTCCACAAAAGGCTGTGAGTGGCTGCATAAGTGAACTTGACTGTGCTAGTCATGAAGATATAACTCTGTGGACTCATTCTTTCCATAACAACTCGCTGAAACACGACATATTTTACAGTCGTGTTCTTCATTATAATTTTGTGTAGCCTATATGACAGATTTGTTGTGCACATGTTGCCCTTAGTGGTACCTTCCTTTTCAAAGTGATTCAAGCAATTCAAAACCATGTTTTTCAGCAGGGGGCGGGGTTGGCCAAGAGAGTATCGTGATTACGTATCGGGTGGTGTATCATGGTTACGTATTACGATGGGTGGTGTATCATGGTTTTCCGGTTCTGTTCGAATATCGTTACACCCCTAAGTAAAACTTAAAGACCAATTTAACCATAATTAAGTCATTGCACCTTGAGTGCCCAACACTAGTGCACGCAGACTAGCCTCACGTCATATGCACTTTATAATAAACACAAGCATGCAGGTCCAGTCATGATAGTTTGTTTGTATGGTCAATTCCTATCACACAGTCTCATCCATTATGTTACACAAGAACATATGTGAATCAGCAGGAGGTTGTGGTGAAATCTTGAAAAACTCATATAAAGTGTGCTGGTATTCTGAGCTTTACAGCCCAGCTGCTGCTCACACTCCCTCAGACATGTGGAACAGCACAGTCCTACTGAACTCCCACTGACCTGTGTGAGGGTTACACTCGAGCACACGCACACACACACATACACACACATACACACAGGTCACATTCCACTCTCATAGCAACTCATTATAAAGTCCTGTAATTGGCAGGTGGTATGGATGCCTCCTTCAGCTCAGTCCGTCAGGCTTCCCCTGAACCTGTCCGCTTTGGGTCTCCACCTATACAGAGTAATCAAACACAGAAGTATCATGCACATTTAACCCTCTGGGGTGGAAGCCCGCACTGGTGCAGTCTGTCTCGTATTTTCTTTTTGACGTATTTTCGCTAAATAACTAAAAATACTTAAACAGTTTTGATTATACAGATAAGAATAAGGCCTGGGATACACTAGACGATTTTCAAATCTTAAAAGATTTTAAAACCATGGGAGACCACATACATGAAGACAGTTCAACCAATTTTTTGATTTATAATCCTCTGTAATCCCTGAATGCACACACTAGACGATTCGACCAGACCACGAGACCACACACTTGTTGATTGTAGGAACGATTTCACAGTGGCACGTGATCTCACGGACACTGGCGAGATCAAACGTGACTAGAGAAGAAAAACAAATAGAGGACAATCAACGTTGTCAGCTGACTCTCCTGGCACGCGTTCTGTTTCACAGTGAAAAAACAAAGTATAAAAAAGAATGTTGGTGATGGGTGATGTTCTCTGCTTTCGTGGCATGTTTGTGGCTGCCAAATTTCAGCTATAGAAGCACGCAACATCCGGTAGGTGACGCTTGTTCGCTCTCATTGGCTATCGCGGGAATCACATCAGAGGCAGCCCGATCAAGAGTCGTAAATATCAAACATGTTTTGATTTGAGTTCGGGACACTCCGTCTCAATCGGGAGCAGATAAATAATCGTAATGACACCACACAATAGAGGATTTTTTTGGACAAAAAATAATTTGCGACAAGCCGCGAATCGGGCCACACCCCCCGATCGTTCGGGGGTGCAAATCAGGTTTAAAATCGGCCTTAAAATCGTCTAGTGTGCGGCCAGCCTAAGGTATCATTTGAAACTGCAAAGGGTCTATGTTCATTTGTGTATATTCATAATAACAACAATGTGAAAACAATGTGCTTTTGTAAAATAAAGAAAATAAACAGGGTGTGCTCTCTGCCATCTCGATCTCTGTCACCTCTCTTCACAGACACGTAAATAAAACAACCTGAATCTCAGCGAATACTTGCCTCAAAGACATGTTGTAATACACCCAGTGTTCAATTAGTGTTCAATTAATTGAAGTGTTTTTATGCAAAGAATAAAACTGCCATTATACTGATGGTTGTTAGTTTTTCCATTATAATATACAAAGGCACATCGGCTGGCAAAATATTAGGCAGCACATAATTAGGAGTCTATTTAAAGGGAATGAATGTGATGGGGAGTTTGGTCAAACTATGGCAGCGAGACAGTGAATAGTTGTCCTAAATTAAAGACGCCTGCCGCAGAGCCAGTTAGTGTATGTGCACTATTTCATAATAGTGTGAAAAGATACAATTCTACAAATATGTCGCCTGCCACGGGAGCAAATTCAGCAGCTTTTACATCTTGTTGGTCCAACTTTTTCAAGACAAACTCGACGGAGCTACCCCCTAAGCCCTGAAATTCAGCTGCTGGCGGCTTTCCATTTTTATGCTGTGGGGAGTTTTCTGGAGGTGTTTGGGGATGGCTATGGGCTGAGTAAGACCTCGGTGTGGCGGTGCATTCACACAGTCACAAACATCCTGCTCCGTCACGCCACCAATTACATAGCCTACGTATGCCTTTCACCAGGCACGAAGTGATGGAGGCACATCAAGGCTTCCATGCCATTGTGTGTGTCCCTTGAGTAATTGGGATCTTTGAGTACAGCTCATGAAAAATGGGGACAAAAACGAAAGTGTTGCGTTTATAATTTTGTTCAGTGTATATATGATATCCAAGGTTGCATTTAGTTTGAAATTTGGATTATTTTATAAATGCAGTGAGCCCCGATAAATGCAATTTCTAAAATTTCTAAAGTGCTTCTTTATAATGAACATCACTTTCTCAATACATTACCCGCTCTATAACGCAGTGAAAGAACTCCTGTAGTGAACAATCGATTCTAGAGCCATCGATATCAACCTAATCAGCACCACCGCCATGGACAACACTTGCTAACGTTGCATGTAAGAAGGTTTACCTTAAGCAACATCCTAAGGTATAGTTCGGGGAACACACCTAGGAAAGGTATACCCCTAGTTAAGGTGTATGTTTAGAGTCTTCGTAGCGCGCTAAGAGTCACCGTTATCGGGAAACGCAGCACAGGTCTCAGTGTTCAGATCAGTATGCTCAATCATGTGTCATTGACCTTCACTGTGTATATTTTTATTATACTGTATTGTAAATAAAATACAAATAATAATCAAAAAACCACATTATTTTACTTTCCTCAAACTCTTTCTTGCCTACCTCAGTCACATTCATATTGATGGCCCATTATGGGAGGCCCTTTGTCTCTCAGGTGTGAATCACTAAATATTCATGGCCATTGTCACTCCCTCACATAAGGGCATTCTATCACAAAACATGTTTTACAAATGTTAAATCAATATATTTGTTTTCTGTGAACGTGTGAACAAGATAATTTTCACATCATTTTGTAGCGAAAACTGTAGTGTACCTCAAAAGTCTTGTGAACAAATATTCTCTATGTGTTTTATGGCCTTATTTCAGTGACTTAATTTTTTTTCACTAACCATGCATAAACATTGTTTTCTCAAAAACACAAATATGTACTTTCATGCTGCTCTCATATTATTGTAGCCCAGTTTGTGCTGAATACAGTGTTATCAGACTTTAGCCATTCATATTTTTTAAGATACTGAAAAAAACACAAATGTCAGGGCATGTCAAAACTACTCCAGGGCCCCAAAACACCCTCAGACCCTAGAGGGTTAAACTGGAAGTGAATTTTGATTGTAATTCTACAAAACAAAAAAAAACTCTGTAACACTTTAGTAAAGGGGCCAATTCTCACTATTCACTAGTTGCTTATTAGCATGCCTATTATTAACATATTTGCTGTTTATTAGTACTTATAAAGTACATATTCTGCATGACCATATTAC
Organism: Sinocyclocheilus grahami; assembly: GCF_001515645.1. Classification (NCBI taxonomy): domain Eukaryota; kingdom Metazoa; phylum Chordata; class Actinopteri; order Cypriniformes; family Cyprinidae; genus Sinocyclocheilus; species Sinocyclocheilus grahami. The sequence continues at coordinate 302,132 of NW_015505803.1, read as the reverse complement.
CCAAACTTAACAACTATGAACTATTAATAAGCAGCAAATTAGGAGTTTATTGAGGCAAAAGTTGTAGTTAATGATTTGTTAATAGTGAGAATTAAATTGTGACCAAAAACTCTATCCATATACATGAAAATACTCACTGTTTCAATAGTATACCCACAATACATAAACAATAAGTGCGTTAATGTGATGTGAAAAAAATAACTTGCTTTCCGTCTCTGTGTAAAGTTATATACAATTTTGGTCTTGACAAATTTTTTTAAAGCCTTAAAATGACTTTTCAGCTCAGATAATAGAAATAATGATATAAAAAGTTTTAACTGAAGAGTTTCATTTCTGTATGAAATATGTAAAAGCTTCATATTTATTATTTTAAGTTCACTAAAAATTGGTCCCATTGGTACTCATGAAAATTATTTTTTATTGATGATCAACATTATGCTATAGATTCTGACAATTTTTGTGTATTCTAATTAACTCAGAATATTCCTTAAAGTGTTTTTTTTTTTCATGGCTGGTACCAAGTGAGCCAGAACTCATACTGGTGCTCCTTTAAAAAAGGGGTGCGGGGGGACAGGTGCTTTACCCCAATGACCAAAGAGCAGAAAAAAAGACTGAATGAATAAACGATTGAAGAAAGCAGAAGGATGGCAGAGAAACTCACAGAAATGTAAATTGGAGAGGAAATCATCAATTGGTGCTTCAGAGGGAAGTTTGTCTGTGGTTCATGTGGCCATATAATGATAGTGTTGTTCAGGAACAGCTTTCTTCCTGGGCTGAATTATAAATAAGTTATAAAGTAATAAAACGTTTTGTTGTACACCATCTGTTGCGAGACAGTCTGATTTACTGAAAAATGATTGCAAATATTAAACAGTCTCTTGTTTTTGATGTTACTGAAAGCAGGAACAACTTCCTGTCAGAGCTGCGGCTCAGTGTTTGGTACACGTGCTTTGAAACATTGAGCTGTCTATGAGTGCATGATGTGAGTATCAAGCTTTGTGTCAACAAGCAACACAGAAAAACATGTATATATTCATATGAAAATACAATTATTTGAAAATAAAATATATAAAAAATTAAAATGTTAAGAAAAATATACGAAGTAAAAATTAGAGTGAAAATAATAATAAAAAAGATCCTAAAAACTCATAACTCATAACAGTAGCTCTTGTCTTCTATCATCTTTCTAATCAGGATCTCAAGCCGAGACGAAAGCACAGCTAAGGTGAAAGGTCAACAGAGTGCAAAAAGTCAGTGCTCAGAAAGCTTTAAAGTGATCTGAGATTCTTGACTAGGGTCACTGTTCAAGCAGACTGCTGACTAGTTAAGTCTTATTCAGTTACAAAACATCTCCCTTCAATCAACGATTGAGTCAGGGTACAGCTCCAGTTCAGATCTGACTGAATTTAAAGCCAGAAGTGGCTTCATACACACTCAGACATCAAACATCAGCCCTCATCGTCATCCACAGCTTTGTAATGTATATGGGAGAGGGTTGCATATGTGGAAGATTGTGTTTATACTTCACCTCAATGTTGTTTTATGTCTGTAAACTGAGATTCCATTTCAATGTCTTCAATCACTTTGAGACATTTTGAACACAACAGAAAATGTAAATATTTAATATGTAATATTTTACGTTTACAGTAATATTCAGTAGCTTTAGCACAAATGGTGTCTGCAATGTAATGCTTTAATATGTTTTTACAGGGATGCCAACAAATCCAAATAGCTGGACACATTCTGTCACACACTTCAAACTGTTGCTCTAATGTTTCATTATTTCCTGTCACTACATTAGTGGAAATACTCTATAATCTATAACATTTCTAATAGACAGAAAATTACCTTTACAAAAAAGTACTGCGGTGATGCTATGGCACAGTGATGGTATCACATGGCAATACCTTTGATATACTGTATACCTTGCTACTTGAAATGATAACCATACCCATGGAACTTTATATTTATACATTATTTCAAGAATATAATGTCCAAAGAAACTGATAATGCTATATTGGGTGACTTTTTCTTAATGGAAGCTTGATGTGTAAAACATTGCACATACCGAAAAAGAACAAATTGCACTGAAAATGTCTGAAGGAAAATGAAAAACAACCAAGCATTTGGTTCTGGCTGCTTCAAACCTGGATTTGATAACAGAAAGGATGTCCCAATTCCCCCTCATGAGGCTGTCATCTGGGAACAACCATTAGCATATTTTTTCAAACTGCAACCCCTACAGTATTTTGCAAAGATTTTTTTTTGGTAGAATTTTTGCTAATGGTTCAGGGGGAAAAAAACAACTAAACAGCCTAAATGTTCCTGCCTAAATCACCTAACAATCTGGAGTGTGTTTCCCATGCGATGACTCGAATTTGAATCATTCTTGGTAATTCTGAAGTTTCCTAGACTTTCTTTGCCATTCCTTTGGATATCTTTGTGGTTTCATTGAATTTGAATATTTGGTTGAACTATCCCTTTAAGAGGATTGAGATATGTTATCCCTCAATTCAGATTCACAATCCAATAAATATTAGTAAGTTTAGATGTCATAATTTATTTTCAGATGTGAAAACGAGGCTATGATCTATGATGAGTACATGTTGTGCTATATTGAGGTCTTATGTCACATCATCATTTTTGAAAGATACAAATTTAAGACATTACAATTCACTCAAAAACTGTCTATCTGTCCCTCGCAGCCTTCGTTCATCCGTGTTACATTAAACATGGCGTCTACCGTGACTGAAGCCTATAATCAAGTATAAACCAAGAACATATTGTATTTGTTTATTTCCTTGTGTTGGTTATCAGTCTTTTCGCCGATTTGACTGTCCAGAGGAAAAGGCCTGAAGCATCTGGATCCCAGTGCTTTCCAGACACCTGTTCGATGGTTTGGCCAAGGCTGGACAACAGTGTTGAAATACTATGTTGCTAACGATGGAACTTGTGAAAATATTTGGCAAATTATGCTTTTTGGAAACACACCACTGGTTAATCGAATTTGAATCATTCTTGGTAATTCTGAAGTTTCCTAGACTTTCTTTGCCATTCCTTTGGATATCTTTGTGGTTTCATTGAATTTGAATATTTGGTTGAACTATCCCTTTAAGAGGATTGAGATATGTTATCCCTCAATTCAGATTCACAATCCAATAAATATTAGTAAGTTTAGATGTCATAATTTATTTTCAGATGTGAAAACGAGGCTATGATCTATGATGAGTACATGTTGTGCTATATTGAGGTCTTATGTCACATCATCATTTTTGATAGATACAAATTTAAGACATTACAATTCACTCAAAAACTGTCTATCTGTCCCTTGCAGCCTTCGTTCATCCGTGTTACATTAAACATGGCGTCTACCGTGACTGAAGCCTATAATCAAGTATAAACCAAGAACATATTGTATTTGTTTATTTCCTTGTGTTGGTTATCAGTCTTTTTGCCGATTTGACTGTCCAGAGGAAAAGGCCTGAAGCATCTGGATCCCAGTGCTTTCCAGACACCTGTTCGATGGTTTGGCCAAGGCTGGACAACAGTGTTGAAATGCATTGATAAAAATATATATATATTCTTGAGCAGGAAATCCGCATTTTAGACTGATTTCTGAAAGATCATGTGACACTGAAGACTGCATTGTATGATTTGTATGTTTTGTTGTTGTTGTTGTTGTTGTTTTGTCCACATAATGTAAGCCAATAGGGTTCCAATGTTTTTTAACCAAACATTCTTCAAAATATCTTCTTTTGTGCTCCAACAGAGGGAAAACATACAGGTTTAGGAAATCCGCATTTTAGACTGATTTCTGAAAGATCATGTGACACTGAAGACTGCATTGTATGATTTGTATGTTTTGTTGTTGTTGTTGTTTTGTCCACATAATGTAAGCCAATAGGGTTCCAATGTTTTTTAACCAAACATTCTTCAAAATATCTTCTTTTGTGCTCAAACAGAGGGAAAACATACAGATTTAAAATGGCATGAGGGTGAATAAATGATGATAGCAGTTCATTATTCAACCACAATGTAGAAATAACTCTCAGCTCATGTCATAGTACTGGCTTTGCATGACCGGATGAAAGGAAACTGAGCTACTGTGAGCAAGCATTCTCTGTTATAATTCAGAGTTGTTACTCATTACCCTTTGTCCTCTAGTGGTTTGATTTGGAAAGCCACAAACCTCCATGCATAAAAAACACACTCCTGAGTGCATACTCCAGAACTTTTTCACGGCTTAGTGGACAAATGCTAATCAGGTGATCTTTGTCTCAGGGTTGTTGGGAAATGTTTTTCCAGGTAGCAGTGGAAAAGGTCATTTTTGTGGGGAAAGCGTGGGGTGGAACAGGATAGAACACAATACTCCTCTCATCATCTGCTGTAATCATCAACTATTTAGCAATAAACTGAAAATGGCCAGTCTTACACTCATTGTTTAGGCTGCCATGACGTTTGGGCTACTGTTTAGTTCTTCATCTTTCCCACCTTCTGTAAAACAATGATTCCCTATGGAGTCATCTGCATGCATTGTTTCAGGACTTACAGTGCTCAGAGAAGACCATTAATACAAGTATAGCCACCATTTGTTTGATATTAGGCTGTTACACTGTCCTCTTAAATATTAAGAGGACAGTGTAACAGCCTAATATCAAATGTTTAATTTGATTATAAATCTGGGCTCTGCAGTATGAATATTTTGCAGTATGAATATTTTTATTTTTCTTCTGCTAGGGGACCATGAATCTTTCTGAGGTCTCATTTAAAAGAATTCTTTGTGACTTGAGGCAGGAGGCTCAATGGGGCCTTTGTTGCTTGCAAAGCATCTCGTATCAGACGAACAAGGCAAAATGTCTCTGAATCACTTTGTCTCACAGCAAGGAAAAAAGCAGACAGTTCTGTCTTAGCCTTAAATGTTTCATGGACACACAGGGCTGTTTCAGCAGTCTGTGGGATCAGTGTGTAGGTGTGAGCAGACGTGCTGCCGTCATAGAATGATACCCTCTGATAAATAAGGCCCCTCACAAAAAGAAAAACAAGTCATGTATTCATTAGCTCAGTAATGTTCATTTACAAACCCCCTAAACTGAATTCCTGCAGTTAATGCATGTCACAAGTTAGTAATTAACTTTTGTTTATATATATAGACTTGATTATGGTGAGATAACTGTCTCTGTGTGGAGTACTGGCTGTTGTCAGACTCCTTGTGCATATAAAAATCTCACTGGATTATTACAATTAATGGCAGAATGAATGTTTGGAAATGTGAACTGATATTTCATACTGACACACTACAGCAAAAAATAGAAATGACAGACTTAAAACTTCTTTTTAATATTAATGGCCTAAATCTTTTGCACAATACTGTTTACACAGTACATATTTAACATATCACTTACATCTCGTATTGCATCTCTTGCATGTTCTTCAGTGACACTTATGTTTCACTCTGTTTAGATTTTAGTTAAAACATATTGTAAATATATTTAAATATTGACAGGGTCTGGTATTGGGTTAAGCAATAAAACCTATACATAAGTATCAAAAATAAAGGATGAGGGCATGGTAAAAGCTTTAATGTAATTTATACATAACAGAAGGAAAATCTGTTAGTTTTAATAAAAACAAACCATCAACCACTTATTTTCTTCCAAAATAAAAATGAAAGATACTGTAAGTGGTTGATGGTTTTTGTATGTGATTGTAAGTAGTTGAGTTGGTTTTAGTAAGACTATAAAACCTTAAAAACCTTATCAATTATCATGAATATTTTTTGAAAATGATCTTCTATCTGTCCTGCATAAAAAAAAAAAAATTTAAAAATGAAGGATGGTTTGTTGAGTGGCATGGTTTGACCATGAGTCATGAGAGTGTCTGGAACATGATGGGGATTCACATCAAGTTGCCACATTAGAAAAACCGACAGCACTGTGAGAGCCTCTAGCCCTACATCACAACTTTCAGCATTCTTGTCTGTTATGTACAATGCTAAATATGCTATAAATCAAATGCACTTTGTCATTTCACATGGCATAACATCTGTTGGCACCGAATAAGCACATTACACAACAATCTCAAACTGTGCCATCTTACCATTGTCTTTTTATCTCTCTTTCTCAGGGAGTGAAGAAGAGCGGTGGACCATGTGGGGGGAGAGACTGCAGTGGAGGGTGTCAGTGTTTTCCTGAAAAGGGTGCGAGGGTAAGTTTCATCCTAGCCCATCTCAGCATCTTTATCTCTCTTATGCTACTGTGAGGAATTTGAATTCACTGCCATTTATGCACAATGCAAAGCATAGAACTAGTGGACATTTTTCAAGAAATACACTAATTTGTGTTCTAATCTAACAGTTGCATGCAAAAAAATAAAATCCAATATTTCAACGGACAAGTGATAAATGATATTGGTATTTGCTTGTACAACACTTCCAAACAAACCCAAACAGATTTGTATATAAAGAATTTACAATAAATCTTAATTTTGAAGTGCAAGTATATTGAACTTGAAACATCATTAGTTTTTAAGTAGTGCTGTCAAACAATGAATCGCATCCAAAATAAAAGTTTTTGTTTAAATAATATATGTATGTGTACTGTGTATATTTATAATGTTTATATAAATACACACACATACAGTAAATATTTTGAAAATATGTACATGTATTTACATGCATATATTTATATTCTTATATTTTATATTATATAAAAATATATTTAACATATAATCATAACATATTTTTCATGAATATATACATGCATGTGTTTGTATTTATATATACATAATAAATATACACAGTATACGCACATATGTTATGTAAACAAAAACTTTTATTTTGGATGCTATTAATCACGATTAATCATTTGACAGCACTATTTTTAAGTTTATTAAACTCATATTGAACTTATAACACACTCAGTCTAAAGTACACTCAAAAAGTTGGATGGCTTCATTTTTTTTTACATTTAAAATATTTTACAGTACAATCCAGATTGAATTGTAGATGCTTGACAGAGCATCAGGCTGTACAAGATGTGTTTGCTTGTTCACCATATCTGTGACCTTTTGTCTTCTACGGTGAAAGTAAAGCTCCTTAGGCAGGGTGGGGGAGAGAGGAAATACATTCCTTAGCAAACATCAGGCTATGAAGAGCCTTGTGAGTATAACTTGAGATGTCAGTTCAGTTGTCTTTTTTCCTGCACTGTACAGGATCAGGAAAAGGGGTTTGATTGTTCTGTTGAGTCATATAATAAGGGCCAAGGCTGCTACAGGTATAGGGCACTCATTCCAAAAAACATGTTTCCTTTTGTTAAACATAAAGGAAAACATAGAAGGGAAGGAATTGCAGACAAACACTCTGTATTTCTGACGCACATGAATAGTCATATTTCTGTTCAGTTTGACATTCTGTTATATGTAAGTCAGCTTTTTACTGTTGATTTACATTGTTATACCAATCACATGGTTGAAATGCATTGTGCTGTTAATCATATACAGGGACTAAATATAAAGCCAAATATCAAATAAAATGCCCTTTAATGCAACTCCCTACTGCACCGCTTTACTGGCACAAGAAAGTAAAATGTATTCCATACAAAAGTACTATTACATTTCACAGTTTTGTTGCTTCCAGGATCTGTCAACATCCTACTTTAGCACTTTTACCACTCTTTGTATAGTACTCAGTTTGATGTATGTGTTCATGAATGATGTTTATATGGAAAAAACAGCCTCACAGATGTCTGGACACAGTTCATATCTCCCACTGGATCCCTTGTGACCCTCTGCTGTCCGGCCTTGACATGTGAAGCCAACGGGAAATAAATGTGAAACTATTTTGTGTTATAATGACAGGACCATTTGTTAGTAACATTTAAGTTGAGAGTTATATTTTTGGCCAGAGGAACTGTGGATTTTAAATTATTATTTCTTGGCCTAATAAAACAGTCTTAAATATTATTTTTATTAAATGAAATAATACATCTGCAATAGGTTGATGATTTAGTTCCCCTTCAGGAACTCTAGCTGCGTCAAAACGCTACGGGAACATCTCCAGCGTGACCACGCTCTGAATCACATGTGTAATCAGTCCAATGGATGGGCGAGACGTCACGGGCGGGGTGACGTAGCGACCAGAGAGCATAAAAGCACGTGCGGTGAAAGCTTTTCAGCTTTTCATCATCTTTCTGTCATTCAGCAAGCGCTCTGTGTGTGTCAGTCTTATTTGGTGTTGTCTGTCCATTATCACTCTTTATTTTACCAATACGAGTGTAGACAAACATACGGCGAGAGCCGGCAGCATCTCAGGCTGTGTGTTCTTCCCTGCCCACGCTACATTTCGGGTGGGGATACACACAGTTTGTGTGTTGTCTGCTTTGGAGCAAAACACGCAGAGTCAGCTGACTGTCCGCGTGAGCGTTTGTCACTGCATATGCTTGCTCTCTTTGAGGAGGGAGTCTTCACCGGCATTTCTCGCGGCGCTGGCCCCGCTTTCGCCAAGGCGGAGCGGCAGCTGTGCTCATGGGGTTCGCCTATGGATCCGGTGGAGGGAATGTAGATGGGCGAGTCCCTATCTTCTTCCTTAACCACCAGATTCAGCGCCCGCTCTCGGGGTTCGGAAGCCTGCGCTGTGGTTCTTTCCCCCAGGTGAGAGGGCTCGACAATCTGCCTGTCTTCCTCCGAGGAGGTTGATGAAGGCGTCGATGAGCTCGCCAGTTGCATAAGCATCAGTTACACAAGCATATTATGCCTAATATTATAATGAGCAGCTTTACTGTGGAGCGGAGCTGTTTTACAGTCGCACAAGCATTGTCAATACTATTATGAAAAAAGAAAAAAAAAAAACTTTGCGCAGTCAGCTCTCGGAAATAAGGGGCTGATTGTGCTTCTCCCCGCTGAACGCTCCGCTCCCGCCGGGCACGCTCCGAGGAGTGTGTCTGTGCTTGCGAGCTCGCAGTTTGGTCCCGCTATTGCTGAGGCACGGCGGCTATTCAGATCGCGGGGATTGCACGTGGATCTAGCGGATGGGTTGGAGATGGCTCGCCCTTTCTCCGCCTGCACTCCCTAGATCCAGCGCTCTCTCTTGAGGCTCGGAAGCTCGCGCCTGCGGTTTCTTCCCCCTCTGAGCGAGAGCTCGCTGCTGCGGCTATTTTTCTCAGAGGAGATTGTTATTGTTTGTGTGACCAAGTGGCTCGCGCGCTGCCGAGGCAACGCGTGTATTACATCATTTTCAGTTTTTGATGTGAATCTTACCACACCATACCGTGTTTACTCGTTTCGTTGTTTGGCTGCATTTAATTCTGAGAAATTAAATTAAGTATTTTTCTGACTATGAGAAGTTAGATAATATCATTTTCGATTTTTGAAATGAATTTTATCACTCCAGACCTTGTTTACTCGTCTGGTTGTTTGGCTGCATTTAATTCGGAGGAATTAAATTAAGTATTTATCCGACTATGAGAAGTTAGATATATCATTTTCGATTTTTTTATATGAAGCTTATCACACCAGACCGTGTTTACTCGTCTGGTTGTTTGGCTGCATTTAATTCTGAGGAATTAAATTAAGTATTTATCTGACTATGAGAAGTTCGATATATCATTTTCGATTTTTGAAATGAATCTTATCACACCAGACCGTGTTTACTTGTCTGTTTGCTTGATTGCATTTGATTCTGAGGAATAAAAAGAAGTATTTATCGAACTATGAGAAGTTAGATATACAGGGGCTCTGAGGATAAAAATGTCTCGAGTAAGAGCGCTTCTCTCAGTTACCGCCTGGAAACGTAGAGGTGCTAAGAGGCTCGCGACCTCCACGGATGTCTCTAGAGCAGCTAGTACGGCCGTCCCGTATATCACCTGGTGGTGTGGGAGCCCTTGCCAAGCGTGCCTCCTTGGGTCCTGCCCTGAGCAGGCTCTGGTTCTATCAGTCGAGTCTTCTTAGCAGATGACGCGGGTCTGAGGACTATCATTTTTAGAGAAGACTTCAGCTATGAGGGTCCTGATGCTATGGCTCAGGACCTCGGAGGGCAGGCCCCTCTGGGGAAGAGCGGTGCACACCACACCACACGGTGCCCGTCTCTCCTCAGTGCCCTCAGGAGATCAGTCTGCCAACCCTGCCGGTGTTCCAGGGCACAGTGGTCTCCGGCGAGCACTTCTCTCAGTTACCGCCCGGAAACGTAGCGGTGCTAAGAGGCTCGCGACCTCCACGGAGGTCTCTAGAGCAGCTAGTACGGCCATCTCCTGCCGGTTCTCCGCTTCAGGGCACCGAGCTAACCGCTCTGATTACACCAGAAGTCAGTCTCGAGAGACTGATTCCCTTAGTAGACTAACGTGTCTTGGTGGGTCCTGCACACTGTAGAGTGAGGCTATAGAATCCAGTTCTCCTCCGCCTCAGTTTAAACGGGGTCATCCCCACTATGGTGGGTCCCGAGCAGGCTCTGGTCATGGAACAGAAGTAGTTACTCTTTTGAGGAAGGAGGCCATCGAGTTGGTCCCTCCTCACGTAGCAGAGTCTGGGTTCTACAGTCAGTACTTCACCATTCCGAGGAAGGATGGAGGGTGGCATCCTAGTTTAGATCTGCATCATTTTAACCGCTCAGTCAGGCGACTGAAGTTCAGCACGCTCGCACTCAAACAAGTCGTGTCTCAGATCAAGTCAGAGGACTGGTTTGGCAC
>NW_015505803.1:289576-291395 GCF_001515645.1 Sinocyclocheilus grahami | reverse complement strand
TGAGACCCCTACAGTGGTGGCTTAAGACCAAGGGGTTCTCCCCAAGGGGAAACCCGCTTCGCATGCTCAAGGTCACGCGGCAGTGCCTACGTGCCTTCGACATGTAAAGGAAACCTTGGTTCTTATGTCAGGGCCTGGTGCTGGGAGCTCCTGGTCGCCGCATATGCTAGCGACGGATGCATCTTTCACCAGTTGGGAGTGGTCATGAGTGGCCGCTCGGCCCATGGCCTGTGGAGCAGCCACCATCTCAGGTGGCGCATAAGTTGACTGGAGATGTTGGCCGTGTTTCTAGCTTTGAAACACTTCCTCCCAGGACTAAGAAATCGCTATGTGTTGGTGCACACTAACAACACAGCAGTGGTCTTTTATTTATTTGGGGGCAGACATCCTGTCGAGGCAGGGGCCAAGGCCTGGGGAATGGATGCCTCACCCCGAGGGGTGAAGCAGACTTGGAGAGTCTTTGGCCAGGCTCAGGTGGACTTGTTTGCGACTCGCACTGATATCGCACGGTCCCCTCTGGTTCTCTCTTTGACTCATCCAGCTCCACTGGGGCTGCCATGGTACAGACTTGGCCGAGGCTTCGTCTGTACACCTTTCCCCTGATTGTTCTGTAGAGAGTGCGCTGGAACGAGGTCAGTCAACTGCCAGTAGCCCCGTTCTGGCCGGGCCGAGTATGGTTCTCGGACCTGATTCCTCTCCTCGCCGGCGCTCCATGGGAGATTCCAATCAGGAGAGATCTCTCACAGGCGGAGGGCACGCCCCCGCCCGGAGCTGTGGAAGCTGTGGGTGTGGCCTCTGAGGAGGCACATCTCATAGCTTCTGGTCTCAGCGGCCAAGGCCTGGGGAATGGATGCCTCACCTCGAGGGGTGAAGCAGACTTGGAGAGTCTTTGGCCAGGCTCAGGTGGACTTGTTTGCGACTCGCACTGATATTGCACGGTCCCCTCTGGTTCTCTCTTTGACTCATCCAGCTCCACTAGGGCTGCCATGGTACAGACGTGGCCGAGGCTTCGTCTGTACACCTTTCCCCTGATTGTTCTGTAGAGAGTGCGCTGGAACGAGGTCAGTCAACTGCCAGTAGCCCCGTTCTGGCCGGGCCGAGTATGGTTCTCGGACCTGATTCCTCTCCTCGACGGCGCTCCATGGGAGATTCCCATCAGGAGAGATCTCTCACAGGCGGAGGGCACGCCCCCGCCCGGAGCTGTGGAAGCTGTGGGTGTGGCCTCTGAGGAGGCACATCTCATAGCTTCTGGTCTCTCAACCAAGGTTGTTGAGACTATCCTCCATCCAGAGCTCCCTCTATGAGGAAACTGTACTTCTTGGTGCGGAGACCGCCAGCTCGACCCAGCTAACTGCCAGTTTGGTACAGTTCTGGAGTTCCTGCAGGCCTGTTTATCCACAGGGTTGACCCACTCCACCCTAGAGGTCTTCATGGTGGCCATTGCGGCCTACCACACCCCTCTTGGTGGTCATTCAGTGGGAAGACACCCTCTTCTTACACGTTTCCTCCGCAGTGTGCTGAGGCCGAGGCCTCCGGCCAGAGAAGCTTATGCTAAGTGGTGGATCAGGATGCTATTCCATAGCCTTGCATCCTCTGATCTCCCCTCTCCTTCGGGGATCAAGGCTCACTCCTCCAGAAGTTGGCCTTCGGGACGGCAGGCCCCACCTACTTTTGCCATTCCTGGCTCCCTTTTCTCTCGCTTTAGTTGTGCTCTTCCACACTAGGCAGGGATTTGCAAGTCTGGCGGCGTGGGCATTCTCATTCCCGTAGCGTTTCGACGCAGCTTGAGTTCCTGAAGGGGAACGTCTCCAGGTTACGT
>NW_015505803.1:264853-287558 GCF_001515645.1 Sinocyclocheilus grahami | reverse complement strand
GTGTTTCTAGCTTTGAAACACTTCCTCCCAGGACTAAGAGATCGCTATGTGTTGGTGCACACTAACAACACAGCAGTGGTCTTTTATTTATTTGGGGGCAGACATCCTGTCGAGGCAGGGGCCAAGGCCTGGGGAATGGATGCCTCACCCCGAGGGGTGAAGCAGACTTGGAGAGTCTTTGGCCAGGCTCAGGTGGACTTGTTTGCGACTCGCACTGATATTGCACGGTCCCCTCTGGTTCTCTCTTTGACTCATCCAGCTCCACTAGGGCTGCCATGGTACAGACGTGGCCGAGGCTTCGTCTGTACACCTTTCCCCTGATTGTTCTGTAGAGAGTGCGCTGGAACGAGGTCAGTCAACTGCCAGTAGCCCCGTTCTGGCCGGGCCGAGTATGGTTCTCGGACCTGATTCCTCTCCTCGACGGCGCTCCATGGGAGATTCCCATCAGGAGAGATCTCTCACAGGCGGAGGGCACGCCCCCGCCCGGAGCTGTGGAAGCTGTGGGTGTGGCCTCTGAGGAGGCACATCTCATAGCTTCTGGTCTCTCAACCAAGGTTGTTGAGACTATCCTCCATCCAGAGCTCCCTCTATGAGGAAACTGTACTTCTTGGTGCGGAGACCGCCAGCTCGACCCAGCTAACTGCCAGTTTGGTACAGTTCTGGAGTTCCTGCAGGCCTGTTTATCCACAGGGTTGACCCACTCCACCCTAGAGGTCTTCATGGTGGCCATTGCGGCCTACCACACCCCTCTTGGTGGTCATTCAGTGGGAAGACACCCTCTTCTTACACGTTTCCTCCGCAGTGTGCTGAGGCCGAGGCCTCCGGCCAGAGAAGCTTATGCTAAGTGGTGGATCAGGATGCTATTCCATAGCCTTGCATCCTCTGATCTCCCCTCTCCTTCGGGGATCAAGGCTCACTCCTCCAGAAGTTGGCCTTCGGGACGGCCCCGCCTACTTTAATCATTCCCTTTTCTCTAGCCTTAGTTGTGCTCTTCCACACTAGGCAGGGATTTGCAAGTCTGGCGGCGTGGGCATTCTCGTTCCCGTAGCGCTTCGACGCAGCTCGAGTTCCTGAAGGAGAACGTCTCCAGGTTACGTATGTAACCATGGTTCCCCGAAGGGAACGAGATGCTGTGTCTCAGGGCCATACATCCGGCATCCCTGCCAGCGCTTGCTTCACTCCTAGAAGCTGACGCCGGTTTCACCGCACATGCTTTTATGCTTTCTGGTCGCTACGTCACCCCGGCCGTGACGTCTCACCCATCCATTGGACTGATTACACATGTGATTCAGAGCGTGGTCACGCTGGAGGCGTTCCAGTAGCGTTTCGACGCAGCGCCTCGTTCCCTTCGGGGAACCATGTTTACATACGTAACCTGGAGACTATTTATGCACAGCGGTATTTTTCAAATGAATCTTAAAGGATCATCCAGTGGTTCATAGTAAACACTTTGTCTTGTCTAACAAATTTTATGAATGTAACTGTACTGGCACTGTGCAGCTTAGCTAAATCTGGAGGGGTTTTTATTTTCTATTTTTTCTACTTAAAGAATAATAGTTTTAAGAGATGCTATGGACCTGAAGTGTCTGCCAGTCAAAATAACCCAAATCAATACCATTCTTGGTTATGAGTTGTGACTTGATGAGAAGAATGTTTTATACACTTTAGTGAACATAAGTGACAGAAGGTTAGTAAATTAACTGTGTCACTATGTTGAATAAAAGACACGCATACAGAACATATAGCTTTATTTTAGCAGGAACCGTAATACCATGCATATCATCAGATCATTTCTTGGCTCTTATAATAGTTTGTCGTTGGTGGGAAAGAGTCTTTTTTTTGGATGCGGGTAAAATGCGTATTCGCATTTTAAATGGATCCGTGATATGTAAATAAGTTGTGCATCCTACATCTCCTTCCATAGACTTCCATGTATCTGTGTGAGAGAGGATGCAGTAGAGCTCCTGAATTTCCAGTATCTGTCTCGCTGGAGCGATTCGTTGACTTGATTGTTTGCTCTCAGTGTCTGTTAGATCACACGCATTCTAGTCCATGCCTTTACTCTCACTACAGTTAAAATGGATTGAAATTGAATTGAACTATGAATTAATTCAGGCAGCAAGAAACAAGCATTATTATTATTATTTTGAGATCACATGTAGTAGTATGGAAGTTTTCTCACAAGTCCACAATAATTCTGAATCCCATCTTAATTTCCTCATGCCTCCGTGCTGAAAGAGACCCTTCTTATCTTGTTATTCAGCTCAAAGCATTTTTTTCCCTTTAAATATCACAATCTTCCACTCGCCTGTGCCCTTTCCATATTCAGCTGTGGAGTCTTGGAAAAAGTCATTTTGGATTTAAAGAGCACACATAGACAAACAAAAGAAGCATTGTAGGCAGGAAGAAGCGCAAGATGAAACTGGAAACAGAGATTTCTTTTTCTTTTTGGGTGGGTGGTATTTGTGTGATCTAAACAACTGTAGCTGTGTCCTAAATGACACACTATACACTGCACTTATACACTATGTACTTATGCACTATGTAGTCAACCATGTAGTGTATGAATTATTTAAGGTTATTTTGTCATTAATAATCGGAGTGTGGTAGCCGCTCCCCCTTCGCTACATAATTAAAGCTGCGACAGTTGAGTGAATTAAGTGTCCAACATTCCACACTTAATTATTATTTTTTGGTTATTTAAGTGCATCATCCGGGTATTTAAAGTGAACTTTTTCTTTTTGGAATTTTCAGTGTGAACACACTACTCGCATTATTTACACTACAAAACGTCATAGAATAGTGCATAAGTACGCGATTTGAGACGCACCTTGTAATAGCTCTCATTAATAAAGAAAAGCATTAACCCCACATACAAGAGACTATCTATCTATCTACACCATAACCTTCAGACCTTGAATCTCTCTTTAAAATGCACAAGTATGCAAACTACATATGGCCACAATAACATTCAGACTTGAAGGCTTTTACCAACTTTCAGAAAAGCAGACTGGACAAAACCCTGTTAGTACCAACTGTACACTCTTAAAAATAAAGGTGCTTCACGATGCCATAGAAGAACCTTTTTGTCTAAATGGTTCCATAAAGAACCTTTAACATCTGAAGAACCTTTCTGTTTCACAAAAGGTTATTTGTGGCTAAATAAGGTTCTTCAGATAACAAAAAGGTAAGAAATAAATGGTTATTTAAAGATCCTTTGACTGAATGGTTCTTTGTGGAACCAAAATGGTTCTTCTATGGCATCGCTTGAAGAACCTTTTGAAGCACCTTTATTTTTAAGAGTGTATAAGCAGTAAATTGTTGTTTCGCTGGAAACACAGACCCTGACAACTTCGTTGAAAAAGTGCCTATACCAAATTCCGAATGGTAAATGCTTATCCTGACCTCTCCTTCCTTCCTGTCAGTAAGTGATTTGAGTTTTTGCGTCTTTTGACTCCTTTAAGGACATATAACGTATTATTTTGGACAAACGTTCCTATCCTGTCTTGACAAACATTCCTTTATATTTACATTTCAGTGTCAAAGAAGAAAATGTCAGGGTCAGAATAGTTTAATTGCACAGATCTGTGCAGTTTCCTTTAAACAACACAATATACTAGAATGCAAAAAAGAAAATGACCTTGACCTTGAGTTGTAAAACTGTATTTACGATGCTTTTGTCAAATATGACATAAGGGACTGGTAAATACCGTAATGACATTCACAGTACACTAGTAAACCCTCTTTTCCAGCTACATACTTGCATATCTGTGGTCTACTTACGCTATATGATAAAGATGTCCCTGTTTTACTAAAGACCCTGGCATTTTGTGTTAGTCTCAACACAGGATTTAGATCAGCAGTTTCCACACAATTAGGCAGTCTAAACTGTGATCTAACTGTAATCACCACGAGTGACTTGAAAGGAAACAAGCTGAAGGCAGCTGAAAAGATGCACATAAGGTTTGACGTATGTTCAAAACATCTGTCTGCCTGTCTCAGACAGGTACATTTCATGTAGAGGAAGTCTTGCTTTGGAGTGATTCACAGTCAGTCAGTCTTATCCTAAACATCTTCCTAAGTAGCTTATCTGTCTACACTGTGAAGAACACAGCTCTCAGCCATGAAGCGGAAAGCCATTTGAAATCACAAAGCAGGTCAGCAGGGCGCATTATCTGTAAAAGTCACCAAAGCTCTGCTGATTCCATAGCTGAAGAGTTCCAAAGTTCGACTGGCATTAGAATCAGCACAAAAACTGTGCAGTGGGAGACTCATGGAATGGGTTTCCATGGCCAAGCAGCTGCATGCAAGCTTCAAATCACAAAGTACAATACGAGTGGTGTAAAGCATGCTGCCACTGGACACTGGAGCAGGGGAAACCTGTTGGAGCAACGAATCACAGATGGCAGGACAACGTTACCTTTCTGACTGCATTGTGTCAACTGTAAAGTTTGGTGGAGGATAATAGTATAGGGCTGTTTTTTAGAGGATAGTCTAGGCCTTACTTCCTGTGAAGGGAAATCTTAATTCTTCAGAATACAGTGACATTTGGACAAGGGTGAGGGATTATTCCCCATTATAACAGTCACTCATTTTCTCTCTCTTTTGGGGAGTTTACAATAATCTATTTCTGGACAGGAATGAGCAGATCAGTCTCTCATGACTTCATAGTGAATAGAATCAGATCATGTTATGTCTCTCTCTCTACTCAGACCCTTTCCACCCACAGGAACGTTTCCCATACATGTATGACACACACCCAGACCTCTCACACATGTTCTGACGCACACATTTTCTGCTTCCATGTGCACTTACATATGTAATATTTAAATGTCCCAATGATAAACACACCATGGAATGGACACCACTTGCATTTCTAAGAAATATTCAAACACGCAGGCCAAAAAATGGAGTGCTGTAATTTCTTAGAAGACCACACATGAGAATCAGAAATAGTGGTCATATAGAGGCAATTATGTGATGTTCTGTGTTTAGTCATTAAACCGTATATAATTTCCAGCTGTCAAATGGAATATCACCACAATTTCAACACAGTAATTTTTTTGAAGTTTATGTGTAAAGATTTGATATGGATAATATATATGCAGGGAGAAAATGTAGATGCTAATACAGTAATGGCTGCTGAAAAATCAGCTTTGCCATCACATTCACAATATTACTGTTTCTACTGTATTTTATCAAATCAAATACAGGTGCATCTCAATAAATTAGAATGTCGTGGAAAAGTTCATTTATTTTAGTAATTCAACTCAAATTGTGAAACCTGTGTATTAAATAAATTCAATGCACACAGACTGAAGTAGTTTAAGTCTTTGGTTCTTTTAATTGTGTCATCACAATTAAAAGAACCAAAGACTTAAACTACTTCAGTCTGTGTGCATTGAATTTATTTAATACACAAGTTTCACAATTTGAGTTGAATTACTGAAATAAATGAACTTTTCCACGACATTCTAATTTATTGAGATGCACCTGTAAATGCATCCTTGATGGGCATTAGAAACAAAAACATCAAAAACTCTCTAAAATGTCTAATCAGATATTCATGCAAGTAAACACCTGTTGAGTCCAGTTCCAAATTAATTGGGAAACAAATTTAAATGTCTGAATGAAGTGTTTGCCAATTCAAAATGAACTTGCTGCCAAAAGAGTTTATAGATAATATGTGCTGAAAATGTGTGTTTAGTGTGAATAGGCTTTTAAAAGGATTAAGAAAATCCTTTAAAAAAAAAAAAATTTGTCCAGCAGCTGGTAGCTCAGTAACACTGTCCATATGTTCCCTATCAAATCCCCTCCTGATCCCCTCAATGATGGTTGTGAGCTGGTAACACTCAATTCACATTTTTTCATGACAGCTAGCTGATGATACTGGCATCTGAAAGCTACAAATGATACAGTGGATGGAGTGAAATCACAGGATAATCTGTGGTTTAGTTTGGTGGCCAAATCAGCAATGGATCCTCTCCCTCAATTGACTGTTGTGTGTGAAACTCAGTGATATCCTTTAGTGCACTGAATCAAGCTGCAGGCCTCCAGTCCACCCATGTTTGGAGCTCTGCCCAGGTTGGCCAGTTGGTCAGCTGGTGAACAGTGTTTTAGCACAGCTGGGACTGGAGTGGGTGGCAGAAGCATGCTAAGCGATGCACTAAACCAGCTACTGGATGAACAGTCAACATATCTTTTTTGATTCTAGGTAAAAGCTTGTGGGAGTTTAACATTTGGTTTGTTTTTCATTGAATGTTAGGATTAAGATGACACTAGTTTAAAAAAATCCTTTGGTATAACTGGGCTGGACATGACAGCAATTACTCAACCATTGATGTGAGTTTGGTTTTGAATTTGCTCAAGCAATTGTGCATTTGTTTATTTATAAATTTAGTAGTTTAATCCACATCTTCTGGAAAGATGCAAATCACATACTTTGTGATTTTATTCACATTATAAACATTCATTAACACTATTTCATAGAGTACATGCACTCTTAAAAATAAAGGTTCCAAAACGGTGTTTTTGCAGTGATGCCATAGAAGAACCATTTTTCATTCCCAAAAGAACCTTTCAGTGAACAGTTCCTAAAAGAACCATTTTGAAGAACATTTTAAAAATCTTAAGAAACTTTTTCGACTATAAAGAACCTTTTCTGCATTTTAAAGGTTCCATGGATGTTCAAGGATCTTCATAGAATCATTGATGCCAATAAAGAACCTTTATTTTTAAGAGCGTGTTCGCTTGCATGAGACTTAATGAGGTTTATTTGGTGAGTTCAGTCTACAGCATTTGTTGCATACTGTAGATTACCACATTCACGAGTTTCACAATTTGAGTTGAATTACTGAAATAAATGAACTTTTCCACGACATTCTAATTTATTGAGATGCACCTGTACACACTAAATTAGGGGTCAGATGTAAAAAATAAAATCTTACCTACCAGGTGTGCATGTGGTTTAAAATGATTGTTTTTACATTTTTCATCTGAAGGCCAGCTTTATGCAAAGTAAAATATCATACTGATTTTCAGACTAATATTTAATTTGGTTTTACATATGCATTATTTGTCAGCTTTGGGTTCTGAGGTTAAGAGGAGGTGTTTGAAAATGAAGCAGGGGGATTTGGTTCAGTTTTAATATTAGAACACCTCTGGCACTTTATTTAGTCACCTATTACAGAGAAAGCAGCTGTTTTCAGCTCCATTGTAAGTGCCGCTGTGCATAAACACTGTGACCTAAAGAGTATTTGGTCACTTATTTCATAACTGCAATTTTATGAAGTCACACCAAGTGGCATTAATTAGATTTTGTTTGCTAGGATTTAAATGATAAAATAATCAACGTTGTGTTCAAACTTAAGGAAAAAAATTATCTGTTTGTACAGTTTGTGCAGTGTTTGTCAAGAGTTAGTAGAGCATGTTCATTGGTAATGTGATGGACTACACCTGTTATTACTTTTATAGGTTACCTGTGTGGACCAGAGCTGAACTGAGACTTTAGAAAAAAATTATATTGACACCAGTTTGGTAAAATGAATGTAAAAATGGCTGAAAAGTTAAGTTAGTTTTGAGAAAAGGTCTTGAATCATTTGTTTGCTGTTGACATTTGGTTTAATAATTTGTATCTAATGCAGTGGTACTCATAACATTTATAGTGTGGCAAAAATGTCCAAATACTTTTTGGGCCACTGTAAATGTTTTGCTTAAAAATGGTTTCAGAAAAAGATGACACTTAAAATTTTGACATTATCAGACATAACGATATGTCTTAGTGCCTCTCTCTGTATCTATCTCTCCACCATCCTGTTTAGATTCCTGCCTTCCTTATGGGAGATATCTGTTACTAAACCAACAGAATGAACCATGGCAACCGCTCTAGTCCTTTAGCCCAGTCAGCAACACTGTGTAAATACTGTGGGGAAAAAACAGAGAGCGCCTATGGAAGAAGGGACCCGAGGTATATGTGCTGCATCTGTGTGAAGCAGCCCTAGAGCCTCACGTGTATTTGGACTATCGCTTTTCCCAAGGACCGGAGATATTTCATTGTGAAGATTAGTCATAGACTAAATAAAATCAGCTCCAGTGGGAGGTTAAATGAACTGCAACCCCAACCCCCCCACACGGTCTCCAAATATACCTCCAGAGGACCATGAAACATTTAGTGACATGAAGCAACTGTAGTGTTTAACATAGAATGCATTAATATATTATCTCTATGTCAGAACACCATATATGGAAGTTTTGCCCTAGCTCTTATTCGAAAAATCAAATTTAGACATACAGTTGGTGAATTCAAGAATATGTCTACAATTTAGGGGTGTATGGAGAGGTTTACTGTCCCAGAGACACCGGTGTTCATGTCATTCAGCTAGGCCTTTGTGATTATGATAAAATATGATGTGCAAGTAAACATTCCAAAATTAAAAAAAGGAATGCCAGAAATGTCCCAGTCTTATCAATCAACTGCCCCAAAGTCCTTCTCAGCTGCCTGATAATCATGAAGTACCTGCTCAAATCCATTGTTTCTGCATCACCTATTATTTAATAGATCCATGCAAATGGCCTCACGTTTTCAACCAAATTCCAGCTGTAGTCAGTGGTCAAAGTTTGCAATACATTCGTGTGGGACAAGGACCCTCAAGATTTTGTGCACTATTCTTAGCTTCATACTCCAGTCCAGTAGGTGTCAGAAAAGCACTGCTTACATGAGTTTGCCAAATGCCAATAAAACACCAGAAGAAGCAGGTGAACATTTCTACCAACTACTGGGATGGACTTTTCACTTTCTGGCAAACTATCCCTTTAATAGTGATAGGAGCCGCAAACCTTTTTGAAGCTTTCATTCGGTTGAGCCAATCGCTTCGCAAAATGTTTCATTGTTTTGAAGTCCTCTGTGTCAAAAACTGTGTAAATGCAACACAAACATGCACTTTAATAGTGATAGGAGCCGCAAACCTTTTTGAAGCTTTCATTCAGTTGAGCCAATCGCTTCGCAAAATGTTTCATTGTTTTGAAGTCCTCTGTGTCAAAAACTGTGTAAATGCAACACAAACATGCAAAAAAAAAACATCTCCAGGTTACACATGTAACCATGGTTCCCCGAAGGGAATGAGACGCTATATCGAAACGCTACGGGAACGCCTCCAGCGTGACCACGCTCTGAATCACATGTGTAATCAGTCCAATGGATGGGCGAGATGTCACGGGCGGGGTGAAGTAGCGACCAGGAAGCATAAAAGCACGTACTATGAAACCACCGTCAGTCAGCTTCTAGGCGTGAAGTAAGCACTGGCAGGGATGCCGGAAGTATGGCCTTGAGACGCAGCATCTCGTTCCCTTCGGGGGACCATGGTTACATGCGTAACCTGGAGACGTTCCCCTTCAGGAACTCGAGCTGCGTCAAAACGCTACGGGAACAAGAATGCCCACGCCGCCAGACTTGCAAATCCCTGCCTAGTGTGGAAGAGCACAAATAAGGCGAGAGAAAAGGGAGCCAGGAGTGGCTAAAGTAGGCGGGGCCCGCCGTCCCGAAGGCCAACTTCTGGAGGAGTGAGCCTTGACCCCCAAAGGAGAGGGGAGATCAGAGGACGCAAGGCTATGGAATAGCATCCTGATCCACCACTTAGCATAAGCTTCTCTGGCCGGAGGCCTCGGCCTCAGTGCACCGCGGAGGAAACGTGTAAGAAGAGGGTGTCTTCCCACTGAATGGCCACTGAGAGGGGCGTGGTAGGCCGCAATGGCCACAACGAAGCCCTCTAGGGTGGAGTGGGTCAACCCTGCGGATAAACAGGCCTGCAGGAACTCCAGAACTGTACCAAAAGGGCAGTTAGCTGGGTCGAGCTGGAGGTCTCCACACCAAGAAGTACAATTTCCTCATAGAGGGAGCTCTGGATGGAGGATGGTCTCAACAACCTCGGTTGAGAGACCGGAAGCTATGCGTTGTACCTCCTCAGAGGCCACACCCACTCGTTGTAACAAAGTACAAAAATAAATACAAAAATCGAACAAATATTTAGACATGATAATAACGGTATTTAAACATTAGTGGTAGGTGCTTTCAAAACTGTGTTTCAAAACCTTTGCTAATCATTTGTTTTGTACCAGTGGTTCAGACCAGGCATCAAACCAGAATCGTGATTTTATTAAACAAGGCTTTGTTACATCATAACTGCTACAAAATGGTTCAAAATTTCAATGGTTCACTATTGGGGTTGATCGAAATCTTTGAGATGAAGCAGCAAACCACTGAACTACTGTCTATGGTTTTTACCTGATCAAACAAAACAAACCCTGCAAATTAACTCTTTCTCCGCAATGGACAGAATTTTCCGGCGAAATGTCGATCAAGGAAGTATTATAAGACTGTGCAAGCTTTGGGGGTGTTTACAGAGGTGATCTTTGTTTTAATCATTGTTCTGAATAAGATCCAGACGTAGTCTTTTACAGAAACACAATTTTCTCAGCTTTTTGTTCAAAATGTTGCTTTTTCATGAAACTTACCCACATTCAAGTGTTGATAAAAAAATTAAAATAGTTAGAATAAAACTAGACATTCAAGTGTTGATAAAAAAATAAAAAAAGCTAGAATAAAACAAAAAAAAACATTTTTTTTTTTTTTTATAAATCAGAGGCTCTGTCCTTTGTTACTAGTATTCATACAACAAAATTTTCTTGGGGCCAAAGAATATTGATCAAAAATGCTGGTGGTGGCTGGCAACTTAAAAAAAATAATGGGGAAAGAGTTAAAAGAACATGTCATACAGACATTTAATATCTAATGGTATTTGATGTTAATTGCATTTACTATTTAATACTTTCAATAAAACTTTTGTTATCATTTGTAAAAGCAGGTTCGCCTTCAGGAACTCGAGTTGCGTCGAAATGCTACGGGAACGCCTCCAGCGTGACCATGCTCTGAATCACATATGTAATCAGTCCAATGGATGGGCAAGACGTTACGGGTGGGGTGACGTAGCGACCAGGAAGCATAAAAGCACGTGCGGTGAAACCGCCTTCAGCTTTCTGTCATTCAGCAAGCGCTCTGTGTGTGTCAGTCTTATTTGGTGTTGTCTGTCCATTATCACTCTTTATTTTACCAATACGAGTGTAGACAAACATACGGTGAGAGCGGGCAGCATCTCAGGTTGTGTGTTCTTCCCTGCCTGCACTACATTTCGGGTGGGGATACACACAGTTTGTGTGTTGTCTACTTGGGAGCAAAACACGCAGAGTCAGCTCTCAAGGGAAAGTTCTTCCTTTGGCCTTGCACTCTCACCCCACACTTTCACGACTCAACCACATCGACGATTGGTTGATATTAGCTCAATCAGAGTGAATGGCGGTTTGACATCAAGATGTCATTCTCGCTCAGACAAAAGAGCTGGGGTTAAGACTTAACGCCAAGAAAAGTGTGCTTTCTCCAGTACAGAAAAACCATTTATCTGGGCACGGTGTGGGATTCGACCACGATGCAGGCACGTATGTCTCCTGCTCGGATCGAGTCGATCCTCACCACAGTCACGTGAGTGAGAGAAGGCCAGTCACTCACTGTCAAGCAGTTCCAGACTGCTGGGTCTGATGGCAGCAGTTGGTTTGGAGCAGTTGGGCGCGGTCATGAGTGGCCACTCGGCCCACGGCCTGTGGAGCGGCCGCCATCTCACGTGGCGTATGAGTTGACTGGAGATGCTGGCCATGTTTCTAGCTTTGAAACACTTCCTCCCAGGCCTAAGAGATCGCTATGTGTTGGAGCACACCGACAACACAGCAGTGGTCTCTTATATATGTGGGGGCAGACATCCTGTCGAGACAGGGGTCGAGGCCCGGGGAATAGATGCCTCGCCCTGAGGGGTGAAGCAGACTTGGAGAGTCTTTGGCCAGGCTCAGGTGGACTTGTTTGCAACTCAGATGATATCGCACAGTCCCCTCTGGTTCTCTCTCTGACTCATCCAGCTCCACTGGGGCTGGATGCCATGGTACAGACGTGGCCGAGGCTTCGCCTGTACACCTTTCTCCCAATTGTTCTGCTCCCGGGAGTTCTGGAGAGAGTGCGCTAGAACGAGGTCAGTCGACTGCCAGTAGCCCCATTCTGGCCAGGCCGAGTGTGGTTCTCGGATCTGATTTCTCTACTCGACGGCGCTTCATGAAAGATTCCCGTCAGGAGAGATGTCCTCTCACACCCCCGCCCGGAGCTGTGGAAGCTGTGGGTGTGGCCTCTGAGGAGGTACAACTCATAGCTTCCGGTCTCTCAACCGAGGTTGTTGAGACCATCCTCCATCCAGAGCTCCCTCTATGAGGAAATTGTACTTCTTGATGCGGAGACCGCCAGCTTGACCCAGCTAACTGCCCTTTTGGTACAGTTCTGGAGTTCCTGCAGGCCTGTTTATCCGCAGGGTTGACCCACTCCACCCTAGAGGTCTTTGTTGTGGCCATTGCGGCCTACCACCCTCTTCTTACACGTTTCCTCCGCGGTGCACTGAGGCCGAGGCCTCCGGCCAGAGAAGCTTATGCTAAGTGGTGGATCAGGATGCTATTCCATAGCCTTGCGTCCTTTGATCTTTGATCAGGGATTTGCAAGTCTGGCGGCGTGGGTATTCTTGTTCCCGTAGCGTTTCGACGCAGCTCGAGTTCCTGAAGGGGAACGTCTCCAGGTTACGCATGTAACCATGGTTCCCCGAAGGGAACAAGACGCTGCGTCTCAGGGCCATACTTCCGGCATCCCTGCCAGTGCTTACTTCACACCTAGAAGCTGACTGACGGCGGTTTCATCGCATGTGCTTTTATGTTTCCTGGTCACTACATCACCCCGCCCATGACGTCTTGGCCATCCATTGGACTGATTACACATGTGATTCAGAGCGTGGTCACGCTGGAGGCGTTCCCGTAGCGTTTCGATGCAGCGTCTCGTTCCCTTCGGGGGAACCATGGTTACATGTGTATAAAATAAAATCTGCTCACAGTATTGATCAATCAAAACCTGATAAATGTTCTGATAAAAAGACTGTCTGTGAGCTGTAGTCTGTGGCATAAGTTCAATAAAAACATGAAGCACAAGGTTCAGTTCAGTCTATGACCATTCATGACACTACCTTTGCCCCTTAACCTTTGGCCTAAAGCTCCGTAGAGACTCAATTGGAATCAGATCCAGGAGGATTTTCCCATCATGCAAGCACAGTGACCTGCACGTTCTGGTCTTAGGAATGTTTATTTGTTTGTGTTTTAAAGGGGAAAAGTCACGTTTTGGGCCTTATTTCCCATCGTTTTTTGTCAGAGGGCTTTCCTGAATGCTCCCGATGGAGATTAAGCATTTAGACTAGATTGATATTTATGGTCTTTTTGCACGGCAGCCATTAATAGTGTAGATGCTTTCCATTTCTGTTTAGTTTCACAAAAAATTGCAAATACTATATTTGCCCTCTGAACGACACATAAACAGCATCAGTAAAATATGTAAATGTGAAACATTCAGTACATTGTGAATTCAAAAGTCATGGGAAGAGAGTTTTAATTGAGTGGTTTTATTTTTAAACTCACTGAACCCCTAGAGAGCCCAGCATGACTGTATATGGATCTGAGTGTGTGTATAATTTTGTACAGTTGTTGGCATGGAATTAACGATGCACATACAAACATAGATGAACATGGAGGTCTGGACTTCCTCAAACTCCTTTTCTCCAACTCAGTCTCTTTTTCTTTCTCTCTCTCCCTCAGTCTGTCTTTGTGTCTGTGTTTACTGGCACCCATTAGGGGAAGTTGAGAGAATGAAGCTCACATTTACCTTTTAAAGCCAAAGACAGTGTGCTAAGCAGAGCTCTGGGTAGGTACAGACAGCTGACGTCTCTCTCAAATTCAGATCTTCATGAAATGTATCCCTTTCATCATGCTGAAATATTTTCTACCCTCTGCCAAAACGTCTAACCGAAGTATTGTATCTGATTCGTTGAGTCACTTAGACGTCTCCTCGTTGACATGACATCACTAGCATGTTTCACATTACATGACTTGCCCACTGTTTACTTAGTATGGATCTGCACATCACCAATGACGTTATTCCCTATTAGTTGTCTCTCAGTGTAGATATCAGTATTTAGTATCCAAATGACACAAGACTAACTGAGATGTCAAACAAACGAATAGAAGTTTAAACAACAGTCCCAAGTCATTATACAGTAATTGCGTAATGCACACACTAGGATTTGCATCTTGTAAGTGCCAAGTCTTCTGGTATCGCTCTCACTCTTGCATAAATACATCCATAGTTGTGCCTTCCCAATGATGGAAAACTGCGAGGGTTGTTGAGAGGTACTCAATAACGGTTAGGTTTAGACCTCACACTGCCCATGTTCACTCCAGCCATGCAATATTGATGCTGCTTCTGTACAGACAAAAACAAACTGTGTAAAAGACAATAAATATGTAGAAAAAAGTTAGTTTTTTTAATCAGAGGCGAATGACTGTATAGCAGTGCTGCCCCCTTAATAGTAGACCAAATGTTGGTCGATGGGAAGAAGCTTAGTCGACCAAATTTTTATTAGTTGGTTAGTTGAAGAAAAAAATCATTCATTTACAAATTAACATTCTCTTATCAAGTTCGCACCCTCATGTCATTATATGATTACATATTATTCACACAGTGGCAGTAAATTATTCATAATTTATTGATTCTCCCTAAGTCTTAGTTTTTTTTTATCAACTCACAAACCCACTGCAGTTCTTACCCAGTAAGAAAAAAAAAACATAGCCCAGTTTAGGAAACCCCAGTGTAATGTAATGTTTAATGCATTTTATGATGTTGATATAAAAAAATTTAATATTCTCTTTGCTTTTTTGTGTCAATATGTTATGTTTGATGGTAAGTTTAAAGTTAGGTAAAAAAAAAAAAAAAAGTAGTCTAAAAGTAATCTAAAAAGTAGTCAGAATACATTACTAGATTAGGTTATTAACTGTTAACATTTGCTATTTGTTTTGTTTTGTTTTTTCTTTTGTCATCTAGTACAACATAAGGTCTAAAGGTGCGTTCATATCGGAATTCCCATAAATTACGAGATTCCAACTTGTAAAACTCCTCGTAGAACTCGTAATTACAACTTGTGAACCTAGGAGTTTTCTGAGAGCTACGAATTGTACCACATGACTGCTGTACAACCTGACCTGCGGTGGGTTGTTTAGGCTCTGTTTAGGCATTGATAGTGTTGCCATAGAAAAGCATAATTCCAAGTCCGAGGCCGTGAACAGCTCCGTGTAGAACATCACGTGCAGTCATCTCGAAATTACGGTAATTACGATATGGCGTGAATGCAGCATAAGTATTCAGATAATTTACATATAGTAAGATAAAATTAAAAATTTATTTTTGGATCCCTAAAAACCATAGATATGGGCGTGTCACTGGTTCAGCCCATGTCATCAAAATCTTACTCCAGTCAGACAACCAAAGTTAGCAACCTGATATTAGGTGTTTCTTCTTGGGTGTCTGAAGGTTCGGTTTCCCAGTAAGTAAGTTCACCTTAGCAAAAACAAATACTAGAGAGAACATTACAGCACCCAACCCAACCCTGCGAGACCCTCTGCACCTGTTTGAGTGATTCATGTCCATAACATGATGATGATGTCACATGTAATCTCATGATGGGTAGTATATTTATTTTGCAGAAATTTATCTTCTGGTGCTGCTTTAGAGAATTTGTGAAAACAAAGACCAAGGATAGACACCTGGAGTTCCGTCTTCACATTCTCTTGTATTGTAATCAGGAAAAGTGACTCATCGAACCCATGTCTGTTGCAGATGTTCTTAGTATAAAAACATCTAAAAATGTGTTAGCATGTTAGCCAGTTAGTCATCCATGCCCGTGCTGGGTGAATTTAAAGAAATGTTTTGCTTTTTAGTATAATAAGCTAGATGCTATTTTTGTCTCCATGCTGGCTTCAATAATGTAATGAACTTTTTAATAAAAGTCTGTGGGTCAAGGCAATGACCACAATGTTGTCCTTTTGTAAGTCTGTGTATGTTGTGATGGGGTGTAAGGAAGAAGCACAACTCCATTGAGGTTTTAGGCCTCGAAGAGTTCTTGTGACTAATATGATCCAGGCCTGAGGCTGGAGCTGCTCACTACTGCTTGGATTTCTGCCTTAGAACTAGTGTTGTCAAAAGACCTGGTACTTCGGTACCAAGTCGGTACTGAAAAAATGAAAGCGTTACTGTACCAGGTTTGTTTAAGTACCGGTCAACCGGTTTCTTGATGCGCTGTCTGAAAGGGCGCAGATGCACTCTCTTCATAAAAGCACTGAGACGTGGTGACCTCAAAATGAGGAAACACATCAAACTAACAAAACACTTTAAAGTCTGACACCCAGATCAAATGAAAGAGTTCAAGCAGGTAAGTTTCATTCTCTTCTCAGTGTTTCCCATACATTGATTTATTTGTGGCGGCCCTCCACAATATCAAAACTACAAATAGATTTTCCAAAAGGCTTTGACTTCGTTGAATAAACATGAGCACTGCACGTGTCAAAGTCAAAACCCGGTGCGGGTGTTTTTATATCACTGTATTTCTGAAGGAAACCGACTGTCTTCAGAAAATTATCAGTCATTTTCATTCCATTGTGCCTGTAATGCCTGATAAAGCAGCGTTTGTGAGCGGAGCACTGTTTTGTGTACAGCCGTTACTGGGAAAACCTCTATCTCTCCCGCTCTACAAGCGCCTCCTGCTGGCAGAGAATGAATTTGCAAATATATGCCGCCACAAATAGAGTGTAAGTCTGTGGGAAACACCGCTTCTGTTATGAATATTATTCAATATTTTAATTAGAATGTCAGATTGAAATGAACATCGCTGTTATTAGAGTAGTTAATCATTAGCATAAGCGCGGCTAATGCTAATATAATGAGTGTTAGAATTAAGTTTCTTTATTAACCATTTAATGCTCCTATAACTTTTATTAGGGTAAAATAAAACAGGAGGACATGATGATATTTACTATTTTTACACACCAGAGGATTTTAAATGAATTGTGAATCTAAAATATGCGTGTTAGAGAATGTACAAATGGTTAACATTGTTTGTGTCATATCGGTCTGTCAGAAAAACAGTTCTGGGCTGTTTTTTTAGCTAACTTAGTTAGTTGTTATTCTTGGCTGAATAACTCTAGAAGGTTTTAAAAGCCCTTTAAAATTAAATATGTACACAGTTTGGATTAAATGAAAGTTTAGTCAAATTTTTTAATTAGCATGTTTTTGTGTTTTGCTTTGGTACCGAAATTGGTACAGAGAACCGTGGATTTTCACTGGTATTGGTACCGAATACAGACATTTTGGTACCGTGACAACACTACTTAGAACATAATATTAGACAGTCATACAAGTGGGTGAGCAAACTCAGAATTATAATGGGTTGCTGAAAAATCCACTAAAGACTTTTCTTCAAAGATTCTTCAAACATTCTGCTTTTGTATTCCACTTAGAAAATGACAGCATACAGATTTGGAACAAATGAGGAGGAATAAATGATATCTATAGATATCTTTGAATGGCATTTTTGCTCTGAGTCCTTTGTTAGCCTGCATTCCTGCATTGGACTAGTAGTTCAGAGTGGAGTCCTGATGTTTAGGCATTTGTCTGGGCTTCCTGCCTTTACTCTCAGAGTGTTTCCTGTTTCCTGAGTCAACTTCTCAGATTAGAGCTACTGTTTGATTCAGAAGCATGTGACCTTGAGATCATGTGCATCTCTGAAAGTCTGCATTTATTTGATTGAAATACAGTACAAATATGTACACAGTTTGGATTAAATGAAAGTTTATCTCCCGCTCTACAAGCGCCTCCTGCTGGCAGAGAATGAATTTGCAAATATATGCCGCCACAAATAGAGTGTAAGTCTGTGGGAAACACCGCTTCTGTTATGAATATTATTCAATATTTTAATTAGAATGTCAGATTGAAATGAACATCGCTGTTATTAGAGTAGTTAATCATTAGCATAAGCGCGGCTAATGCTAATATAATGAGTGTTAGAATTAAGTTTCTTTATTAACCATTTAATGCTCCTATAACTTTTATTAGGGTAAAATAAAACAGGAGGACATGATGATATTTACTATTTTTACACACCAGAGGATTTTAAATGAATTGTGAATCTAAAATATGCGTGTTAGAGAATGTACAAATGGTTAACATTGTTTGTGTCATATCGGTCTGTCAGAAAAACAGTTCTGGGCTGTTTTTTTAGCTAACTTAGTTAGTTGTTATTCTTGGCTGAATAACTCTAGAAGGTTTTAAAAGCCCTTTAAAATTAAATATGTACACAGTTTGGGTTAATTGAAAGTTTAGGCAAATTTTTTAATTAGCATGTTTTTGTGTTTTGCTTTGGTACCGAAATTGGTACAGAGAACCGTGGATTTTCACTGGTATTGGTACCGAATACAGACATTTTGGTACCGTGACAACACTACTTAGAACATAATATTAGACAGTCATACAAGTGGGTGAGCAAACTCAGAATTATAATGGGTTGCTGAAAAATCCACTAAAGACTTTTCTTCAAAGATTCTTCAAACATTCTGCTTTTGTATTCCACTTAGAAAATGACAGCATACAGATTTGGAACAAATGAGGAGGAATAAATGATATCTATAGATATCTTTGAATGGCATTTTTGCTCTGAGTCCTTTGTTAGCCTGCATTCCTGCATTGGACTAGTAGTTCAGAGTGGAGTCCTGATGTTTAGGCATTTGTCTGGGCTTCCTGCCTTTACTCTCAGAGTGTTTCCTGTTTCCTGAGTCAACTTCTCAGATTAGAGCTACTGTTTGATTCAGAAGCATGTGACCTTGAGATCATGTGCATCTCTGAAAGTCTGCATTTATTTGATTGAAATACAGTACAAATATGTACACAGTTTGGATTAAATGAAAGTTTAGTCAGATCTTTTAATTAGCATGTTTTTGTGTTTTGCTTTGGTACCGAAATTGGTACAGAGAGCCGTGGATTTTCACTGGTATTGGTACCGAATACAGACATTTTGGTACCGTGACAACACTACTTAGAACATAATATTACACAGTCATACAAGTGGGTGAGCAAACTCAGAATTATAATGGGTTGCTGAAAAATCCACTAAAGACTTTTCTTCAAAGATTCTTCAAACATTCTGCTTTTGTGTTCCACTTAGAAAATGACAGCATACAGATTTGGAACAAATGAGGAGGAATAAATGATATCTATAGATATCTTTGAATGGCATTTTTGCTCTGAGTCCTTTGTTAGCCTGCATTCCTGCATTGGACTAGTAGTTCAGAGTGGAGTCCTGATGTTTAGGCATTTGTCTGGGCTTCCTGCCTTTACTCTCAGAGTGTTTCCTGTTTCCTGAGTCAACTTCTCAGATTAGAGCTACTGTTTGATTCAGAAGCATGTGACCTTGAGATCATGTGCACCTCTGAAAGTCTGCATTTATTTGATTGAAATACAGTACAAACAGTGAGATTGTGAAATATTATTACAGTTAGCCTACAATTATTTGTTCCTAAACAGTATTAATCCAGTCTTCAATGTCACATGATCCTTCAGAAATCATTCTAATAAGCTGATTTGGTGCAAATGAAAGTTTTTTTAATATTATCAATGTTGAAAACAGTAATATAATCAGTGTTGAAACTGTGATACATTTTTTTCAGGATGCTTTGATGAATAGAAAGTTAAAAATAACAGCATTTATTTTAAATATAACTTTTTAACATTATAAATGTCTTTACTGCCACTTTTGATAAATGTAATGCTTCATTACTGAATAAAAGAAAAAAAAAATAATTAATTAAAACGTTTAACCCAATTCTATTTTATACCCCTTCCCCTCCACCTACCCCTTCCCCTTGTCCCTTGAAACAGTGTCAAGGGGTAGGGGTGAAAATATTCCCCTAAAAATTGGGACACCACTACTATGCCGTCACACGCCATCATACATCGTCTAGCTCCTACAATACACACCTATACTGGTGTGCATTAGAGCCTTTAACTACCGTTCTATTATTATTACTATAAATTATAACTTTTCATTAAAATCTTTATTAATGTCAAAAATGCTTACATTTTTGTGTCTTTTTGTTCGCTCGGGCAGCCATGTTGCCCCTGAAGTCGGTTTACGCTGAGGTAATTCATACCCCTTTGTTTGAAGTGTGGTCCCGAAAAATCTTAGTTTGAAGGGCTGTCTGTCCCTACCCCTACCCCTCCAACCAAAAGAGAATCGAGACACCCCTACCCCTTCACGTGAACGAACGCGCGAAACGGAGGGGTAGGGGAAAGGGGAAGGGCTAAGGGGTAGAATTGGGATTGGGCCTTAATGTACATGTTATAAAGACTGTTGCCAGTTCTATTACTGCCAAGGGCTCATGAGCCATGACACTCAGTAGTGTTCAAAAGTATGAGGTTGGTATGATTTTTTAAAATGTTTTTGAAACATGAAGTTGCTTATGCTCACCAAGGCTGCATTTATTTTAATCAAAAATACAGCAAGAGCATTAATATTATACCTTTAGATGTGTCATAACAGATCTGAAGTCAAAACCGAATTCAGTTTGGTTGTTCATCACATAAAGATATTGTATAGTTTCAGAAAATATAATTATTAAAAAAAAAGGTCACACTTTATTTTAAGGTCCAATTATCGCCATTAGCAAACCATTAACTACAACTTTTACCTCAATAAACTCCCAATTTGCTGCTTATTAATAGTAAGGTAGTTGTTAAGTTTAGGGATGTAGAATACGGTCATGCAGAATATATGTTCACTCCTCATTAGCATCTGCACTAGTATGATGAGACAGGACAGATATGAGACATAATGCAATCAGCAGGGCTGAAGGACGTTTCATCTTCTCTTTTTCAAGCAGATGCGCATTTGCAAAAGCAGAGCATCGGTCTAAACTCAGGGCAGCAGAGAGAAAATGGTGCAAATCAAAAGATCGGTCTGACCCGAGTATGTATCAGTCTTTGCTTTCATCTTTCTCTGCTCAAGTCCATACTTCCAAATCTTCATATATTCACAACAAGATCAACAGTGCTACAGACACACGTAACCTCTTCAAAACTTGACAAAGATTGTTCTAGACAAAACTAGAACAATCAGTAGTCTGTTCTTAGCTCCACACACACACAAACTCAAACCAACCGCATCCACACCTAAAACTTCCACCTTCTCCTTCTGTCCCCTCACTGAGGCAGAAGTATCCAAACAATAAATTAAATTTTAAAGTATATTAAAATAGAAAACTTTTATTTTAAATTGCAATAATATTTCACAATATTATTTTGTGAAATAATATTCAGTATTTTCTATCAAATAGATACAGCCTTGATGAGCCTAAGAAACGTCTCTAGGTTACGTATGTAACCATGGTTCCCCGAGGGAACGAGACGCTGCATCGAAGTCACTTTGGGCACGCCCCTGCGTGACCGCGTTCTGAAGCACATGTCAAATCAGTCCAATGGAGTAGCGAGACATCACGAGCAGGGTGACGTAAGCACCAGAAACCAGCTTTGATGAAGTAGTGCCTGGAGGGATGCAGGGAGTATGGCAAAGAGACGCAGCGTCTCATTCCCTCGGGGGAACCATGGTTACATACATAACCTAGAG
Organism: Sinocyclocheilus grahami; assembly: GCF_001515645.1. NCBI lineage: Eukaryota > Metazoa > Chordata > Actinopteri > Cypriniformes > Cyprinidae > Sinocyclocheilus > Sinocyclocheilus grahami. Next base: position 265,935 of record NW_015505803.1, on the reverse strand, counting down.
ACGTTCCCCTTCAGGAACTCGAGCTGCGTCGAAGTCGCTTTGGGAACGAGAATACCCACTGCGCCATACTACCTGTAAAGTCCCTGCCTGTGTGTGTATCTTGCAGGCACATCACGAAGAGAGAACTTGGGAACCTGGGGTAGATGCCAGGTCTAGGTTGTAAAAACGTACAAAAGTGTGCGGAGAGGACCAGCACAAATGTCCTGCAAGGTCACACCCAAGTTGAAAGGAACCTGGGGTAGATGCCAGGTCTAGGTTGTAAAAACGTACAAAAGTGTGCGGAGAGGACCAGCACAAATGTCCTGCAAGGTCACACCCAAGTTGAAAGCCTTGGAGGCCGCCATACTCCTGGTCGAGTGCGCTCTGACCCCCATAGGTGACAGGAGGCCAGATGATTCATAGGCTAGTGAGATGGCCTCGACCACCCACCTACTCATGGTCTACTTGGTCACCGGAGATCCTTTCTTTGGCGGACCAAAACAAATAAATAGCTGATCTGCCTTACGCCAAGGGGCAGCTCTGTGTGCGTAAGCGTCCAGTGCTCGAACTGGACAGAGCAGATTAAGCCTTTCTTGGCCTACTTCCTGGAACGGAGGAGGACAGAATGCCTGAAGTACTATGGGCCCTGGGTAAAGGAATGCCCTAACCATGCCTGGAGCAAATTCGAAACACACAAAACAGAAAGTACCTGAAGATCCCCGATCCTTTTTAGTGAGGAAATAGTGAGGAGAAAGATGGTCTTGCGCGTGAGCAACTTGACCGCAACTTCTTCTATGGGTTCAAAGGGGGCATTGCATAAGCCCTCCAGAACCACAGCTAGGTCCCATGAGGGCACCTTAGTGCGCTGTACCGGCCTCAGCCTCCGGGTGCCATGGAGGAAATGAGTGATAAATGAGTGTCTTCCCAATACATACTCAGGCCGGCCAGAACGGGGCTACTAGCAACAGACGGACCCCTATCCCAGCGTAATCTCACCAGAACTCCCGGGAGCAGAGCAGTCGGGGAAAAAGCGTACAGACGAAGCCTCGGCCGCGTCTGCACCATGGCATCCAGCCCCAGTGGAGCTGGATGCGTGAGGGAGA
>NW_015505803.1:253312-264830 GCF_001515645.1 Sinocyclocheilus grahami | reverse complement strand
TTTGAATAATTCGAGACTGTGGGGCTGTAATACGGGATGAGTACGGTTTCTCCCACGATCTTGACACCTCAGCATGGAGATCAGGGGAAAACGGAAGGCCCCCGTCGTGAAGGCTGTGATCTGGATTCAGAAAACGGTCCTGTTTCTAGGCTGGCCAAACTATATTTTATTTTGGCGACTGCACAAAACACACCCCATAACCACGAATCACACCTCATACGCGAGGGACTGTGGTGGCGAGTCCACAGTCTCCTCTGTCTCGACACTCATCACATCCACCTCCTCGGAGGAAGATAGATGAAGCGTCTGGCTCTCTCTCTCTGGGGGGTGGAAAGAAACCGCAGAGCAGGCTTCCGAACACTGAGAGAGAGCCGCGGATTTAGCGGGTGAGGACCGAGAAAAGGACGAGCCCGTCTCGGATCCCTCCGCTAAATCCACCCGCGATCCCCACGACACTAAATAAGTGGCTGTGCCTCGGCAACAGCGGGACTGCTGCCAGCGAGAGCGGAGCGTGTGCAGCGAGAGCAGATCGCAGATCGCAAAGCCTGGCCGCTCTCATCAAACACGGCCAGGCGAGAGCGGAGCGTGTGCAGCGAGAGCAGATCGCAGTCATGACAATCAGCTCCTCGAAAGCAGACCGTTCATGCTCCGCTCCCAAACAAATCGTGTGTATCCCTCGCCGCCAGATATCGTGGGCAGGGAGGAACACAGCGTTTGTAATGCCGTTCGCTCGTCATAGACTTTTTCATGATTGTTTTTTATATATGCTTGTGCGGACAGATAACAGTAAATAGACAGACACATACACAGAGTGCTACTGAAGAGCAGAAGCTGGTTTGCACTCTGCCGGATGCACTTTTATACTTTCTGGTGCTTACGTCACCCCGCTCGTGGCCGAAATGTCCGCCCAATAGAGAAAAGTTTTGCTCAGCAAGAAAAAAAATTAGAGGGAGCATTGCACACAGCTCTATCTTTCATTTCAACCAGATGATCTAACGGTAGCTGCACGGATCTCAGGCTGCCTAGCGGACATCTTGGCATGGATGAAAGAACATCACCTACAGCTCAACCTGGCAAAGACTGAGCTTCTTGTCTTCCCGGCCACTTCAAATCTACAGCATGACTTCACCGTCTAGTTAGGTTCATCAACAATTACCCCATCAAGTTTGGTCAGAAATCTTGGTGTAATCTTTGATGACCAGCTGACTTTCAAAGACCACATTGCAAAAACTGCTAAATCTTGCAGGTTTGCATTGGATAACAGCAGATAGATCAGTCCCTTCCTAACGGAGCATGCTGCACAACTTCTTGTCCAGGCCCTTGTCATTTCTAGGCTGTACTACTGCAATGCTCTTCTGGCTGGACTTCCATCATGCACAGTCAAACCTTTACAAATGATTCAGATTGCAGCGGCACGACTGGTCTTTTACGAGGCCAAAAGAGCCCACGCCACAGCTCTCTTTATCTCCCTGCACTGTGTTACGTCCGAGGACATATTCAAGGTGTTTTATAATTGTGTACATGTGTTGGATGTGGTTTTGTTTTGCTTTCCTTCTATCTCTCTCCCTCGTCACGAGACAGGTGTTCCAACCAGCTGTGTTCAATCTGGTGATGCTCGCTGTGATTGGTTGATGCCGGGAAGGAGCAGAAATATAAGAAGTGGTGGATCTGTGACGAAAGAAAGAGAGAGACTTCTTTCCGCCAGGGCTACTCTTCCTCCTGATTGCCCAGATTCATTTGTTGCTTTTGGTTGATTTAGTTCTGAGTAAGTGAACTCAGGATTTTGTTGTGCTCTTGAGCAGAAAGAGAACTGAAGTTGTTTAAAACCATTTTGATTATTTTTGTTTAACGTTAACTATGTTTGTTAGTGTTCTTATGTTCTTTTGGATTTAAGGGAATGTAGGGGGGAGGCTGCCATTTTCGTTTGTAATTCTTGTTTTCTCCTGGTTATGGGTAGACAGGAAGAGAGGGAAGTTTTTTGTGTATTTTATTTTTGGATTATCTTTCTCTAGGTAATTTATAAATATCCTTGGGTTAGTTAGTTTGGTTTTGTTTGTTGTTTTGGCCTAGCTCTCCCCTGAAGTCTTTGTTCCCCATATGTTTGTTAATACTTCCTTTGAGATTTATTGCTTGGTTACCTTTTTCTTATCTTTTCAAAAAGAGATTAATTTGAATTGGTGTTTGTGTTGACTCTGGGTCAGGAGGTTGGATTGCCCTGGTTCTTTCTCCAAGGTTCTTTTTTTTTCTTCAGATGTTTTTCTTTATCTTTTTTTTTGTTACTGGCTCCCCAGCCCTAGATGGGAAGTTATGTAACAACTGGCTGCCGGTTACGGCTCGCATCAAGTTCAAGACACTGATGCTTGCATATAGAACAGCCACAGGATCAGCACCCGCCTACTTCCACTCACTCTTATGAATCTACATTCCCTCCAGACGTCTGAGATCCGCTAGTGAGCGATGCCTCGTGGTACCATCACAAAGAGGCACAAAATCACTTTCCAGAACATTTTCATTTACTTTTCCTGGCTGGTGTAATGATCTTCCAATCCCTATCCGGAATGCTGATTCCCTAACATTTTTCAAGCGACAGCTGAAAACTCACCTCTTTCGTCACTATCTGACTTCATCCTAAAAAAAAAAATATATATATATATATATATATTTATCTTTTCTTTCATCTTTCTCTGACTAGCTTGTACTTATTTGAACAATGCTTGAAACTTGGTATGACGAGCACTTCATGTGGCTATTTGCCTCTTTAAGATGAATCGCTTGATGTATTCCCCAAATGTAAGTCGCTTTTGATAAAAGCGTCTGATAAATTAATAAATGTAAATGTAAATATTCCCTAGAGCACAGCAGGTTGGTTTTAACCTGTTGAGCAGAACAGAAAATATGGGTCAAGAAATCAGGAAGACACAGATAGCAGGGGGACAGGACATGGGAAGGCCAGCAGGGAATTGGCCTGGTCACTTGTGATGGCCCAGGAAATAACAAATCTCATGTATTTGATCTTTGTTACCTTAAAGGCTGCAGGAAAGTGATCATTTTGCATGTGTGGAAAAATGGGAGGAAGAAAATCTGTAAGACAGCCGGGCAGTGGCCGTGGAGTAACATTATATTTAGTAAACTTTGTTATATTTTCAATGGCTGTGACTTGTGTATAGACTAAACCCAGATTCGGTAATGCTTTATTTTGCCAAAAACTACCAACAGATAATGTATTCACACAAAGAGCATATCAAGGATATGTTGGGGTAAAAGCATGCACTGGAGGACATCACACAGGATGTTTGTATTTACTCTGAAAAATAACGTGATTTTCTGGGTCTAGTATCTGTTTTAGTTGATTTATCATTTAAGTTCTTTTTCCATGGAATTGAGACATTCCTCACGCCCCATTTCCATGGTAATAAGCTGCATAGTCAAGTTTTTTTTAAATGCTCCCTGGAGTTTTAAATAAACTATGAATTGTTTGCAATATATTATGTCTAATTTCCTGAGAGATGTCTTATGTTTCTAGAGCCACTTATTGTTTTTTTTTTGTTTTTTTTCCCCTAACATGGGAAATATCAACTGCATTTATTGGAATGTTTACTGTGGAATAATGCAGTGCAGTTTCATTTACTATTTTATACAGTGTTGTGTAATATTCAGTAAACAGCTTCAAACTAGCTCAGCTTATACGGTAGCCAGAACCTTATCTGTGAAGTCAGGTCAAAATACTTGACTTCCAGAGCTACAAAACACATCACGCACATGGTTCACCTTTGTTTGACTTATGAGGACCTTAAGACCTCTATGTTTCACCCGGCCCTCTTCATAAAAACCTAAAACTACAAGTTTTGTTCTTCGCTGTAATCTGGCACCTTAGCTTTTAGTTAAACACTTTTGGACCTGTACTCTCCATCTGTCTGAATAGGCATAATTTATGGATGAACAGGTGGGACATGTTCCAGCCACTTTTTGAAAGCTCTTCAGCTCCTCTGTTAAAAATGGCTTGCGTTACATGTGTTTCTCAGAGTTGGTGAACAAATATCATAATTATGCCTCTCATAACCCAGATGCCTCTCTTAACCTGGGATGTTGTTTTACACTTTGTTGACGTAGATGTGCTCTGTGTGAATGGCATCCAGTACATAGTACTTTCTTTGATCAGATGGAGTGCATCCTTCATGTAATTCTCATTCTCTCTTAACAGGATCTCAGATCAGTTGGCTGACTGTGGATTAGGGGCAGGGGGTTTAAGTGTGCACTAGATAGCAGGGCGCCTGTTTATCAATTTGTCCAGTCATGGTAGAACTCGGTTTGTTCACTGGATTTAAGTTCTTACCATGCAAATCTCTAGACATAAACATAAACACAAACACAAGCTTGTTTCATTGTCCTTTTCCATTAGAAACTGCACTGAGAAGTTTCATTTGATCAGCATTCGTTGCTTTTGATTATGAAGCAAACAGATCCACAGATCCACACAAAAGGGCAGAATTCATAACACACATCTAATATCACAAGTACAACATGTACAAATGGCTTTTGTGTATATAGTTAGAAGATTTGAGTACATCAGGCAGATGTTTGAATGATGCATGTTTTGGCTCATCAATGAGTTCAGATCAAGTCAAGGAACAGCAAATAATTAAACCTAAAAAACTTAGCACGTTTACTTTACAACTTGTCATACACTAAAAATATATGTGCAATGTGGTAATGAGAGCACTGGATGGCGCTATAGAGCTTTAAAAAAATGTTAGCGGAGTCTGCCATCTAGTGGTCTTGTTTTAAAATGTAAAAAATGTCTGGATTATGTTGAATATACTATATACTAAATTTAATATACTAGTTTAGTGCCTGCTCAGAAGTGTGCAGTGTACACTGTATACTGCATACTATTAAAAGTAAGTGTAATCAAATCCATTATGCAACAAATGTAGTAGGTTATGCCAGGTGTTGCATGTATACAACAAATGCATACAGTTCTTTGCACAATGTATATTGAATAAAAATCAAGAGAAGTGTGGTAGTTAGCTATGACATGAATAAAAATAATATGTTTTATAGTAGTTTACAGTCATAAACTAGTTAATGTTTGACATAATAGATGTTTTGGTAAGTGCGTTGATATTATAAACTTGTATATACTTATATAATATTTTACAATATAATAGGTTTATTATAGCAGTGCTAATATTATTAACATTGCATCGCAGGTTTAATATTTCTGTGCACTTCACAATGAAATTCACTGCTATAATTATTCACCTTACTCTTTACTAAAAAATAATGAGTAGGTGACATTTCAGGTAATGTTTCAGTAAATAGTGCATTACTTAATAGTTTCATTTATAACACTTTATTCAGTATTTTTTTTAAATCAGGTAAGCCTGTTAAATAAAAAATAAAAAAATGACACAAGCTATGATCACTCTTGATGAGCTGCTTCTTTGTGGTCTATAAGTGTAAACGTAAGTCTACATTTATAGAGGTGTCCATATAAAAAAAAAAATATATCATGTAAAGGGGTGTCAAATTCAGTTCCTGGATGGCCACTGTCCTGCAGAGTTTAGCTTCAACCTTAATTAAACACATCTGAACCAGCTAATCAATCAATCTTCAGGATTACTAGAAACTTCCAGGCAAGTGTTTTGGAGCTGGTTGGAGCTAAACTCTGCAGGACAGTTGCCCTCCAGGACCAGAGTTTAACACATGTGTATTATAACTTGTGTATTTTATGTTCCTCATGATTGATTACTGTAAATGCACTGACTTTTATCTTATACAAATCTGTAAGTCATTTAAACTCATTTGTAAATTTCTGTATGTGAATTGCAGGGATTGCCTGGACCCCTTGGTCCCCATGGACCCACAGGCCCTAACGGTCGACTGGGAGACCCTGGTCTCCAGGGTCCTAAAGGAGAGAAAGGAGACCATGGCAGAGGAGGCATTATGGGTCCAAAAGGAAGTGTGGTGAGTCTCTCTGTCTTGCTCTCCACTTCTGCTATTATGTAAAAACTTAAAACGATAGGTTTAGATGGAATTAAAGCTGGCTTTTCATTATCTCCAGCATTTATGTATGATTGACAAGCTTTTCGCTTCCTAATGGCAGTTGCATTGAAATTTCAGATCGTCGTGAAGCAACTGTTACCTTCTGCTTATTCACCTTGATAAAATGAATGAGTAATGAATATTTGAATTATATATCCACACAAATTAAACAACCACCGATAAGTTTGAAAGAAAAGCATAGGAGGTTTTATAAGGCTAATCAATGTAAATAATGTAATAATTATAAAATACATATTTCAGACATAATTACTCATAACCGTGCATTTTACAGAAATGAAAAAGTGTTATGCGAATAACATTTTTACATTTGCACCTTATATTCTTAGTGTTGATTAGATTATATAACTAACTGTATTTGATTAGATTCAGTGTGTTGGTCGCATAAGGTCTAGCCGCAAAAGTTTAAATAGTTCAGTAGCAGAAATAATATTCACAATGTCTCAGTGATACTGCACATGACTTTTCTAGGTTTAGCCATTATTTGCCTCATTGTACTATATAATTATCTTTAAAACAATCTCAGGAGTAGTTCTGAGAGTAGGCTAAAGAGTAAAACTTTACATGAAATGAGATGAAATGCTGTTGTGTTTGTGGCTTTCTTTAGGGAATGGAGGGTGTTCCAGGGTTTAATGGAGCAGATGGAGTTCCGGTGAGTGTCATTTTGTTTATATCCACAGTATTATATTTAGCGCTGTCATTAGGCATAAATAAAGCAGAGTTTTACAAAACGGCAACAAGAGAAGTGTGATAAAAGACACCAAAGTTTAATAAATAGCTACATTTATTAAAACTAATCATGGGAATAAACAAACCTACCGTCCAGTAATCTAGTTCAAATACCATAAATACCTTTCCGTAGTTTTGGATTTTTTACCTAGTATTACCACTGAAGGTAAAACAGAATATGTTGGTCAAGTCTTTGTTTCTGATCTCTCATCAGGGCCATCCTGGGCCGTCTGGGCCTCGTGGAAAACCAGGAGCTGACGGTTGTAACGGAACCCGGGGAGAATCAGGAACACCAGGCCTTCCAGGACTCAATGGTGGACCTGGAATATCAGTACGAGTGTTAATTTGTGCATAGCTCATCTAACCCATTATGCTTTTATTTTCTCTCTTTCAATCAATTTGTCTCTGTGTACTTGCATATCTCTAAATGTAATATTCTCTAGGGCCGGCCAGGAATGAAGGGAGAGAAGGGTGACCCTTTGGATCTGTGGGTCTATATGGAAAGATTCAGGGTAAGGGGAACTAAACGTTTCACCAGAGGATACGAAACCAGAAACCAGTTTTAGTTTACCTTAACCCTTTATTATGTTTACATTTACTATAAATTGAGTAAGTGCATTTGATTTAGTTAAAAAAAAAAATACATAATTCTATGACATATTACAGGGAGATCCAGGACCACCAGGTTTTCCAGGAGTTGCTGTAAGTTTGATTTTTATCATTTGTCTTGTGACAGAACTGAAACTGAATCATCAGGAATGAAAAGGTTTTTTCTAAAATATTTAATTGCACCCTTACAGGGACCAACTGGTAACCCAGGGTACAGAGGAACGCCAGGATTACAAGGTCCTTGGGTGAGTTAGTGAGTTAGTCACAATAAAATTGCTGGTATAATAAAAGTTATAATTATAATTAGGGATGTTATAATTAGGGCTGTCAATGTAAAAAATAATGTGTTAAAAAGTTTTTACGCATTTAACACACCCTGCTCCAGCCCAGACCTGTACATCATCTTACATTGCATGCAGTTACTGATAAACATGATGCAGGACGACGACTGTGGGATGCAGAATATAGAATGCAGTTATATGCCCCCAAAATTCAGGATACAAGGGCAAAAAATTGTTTTTTGTCTTATATTTATATCATATGGTAAAGTTCAGTAATATCACACAAAGAGAGTGTCATTTTCCCGAATATCTACACAATTTCTATTGTGTAATATTGTGTTGAATTTTAAAGAGCAGGTCATATGGTATTTTAAAGTGTCCTAATATTGTGTTGGAGTCCCCTACAACAGGTTTAAATGCATCTAAGGTCAGAAAACATTGTAATTTTATCAGAATATACAGCCTACTCTGCTCTGATTGGTCAGCTGGCCAAGCCTTTTGTGATTGGCACAGAGAGGTGTCCTTGACTTGAGCAAGTTAGTGAGCGCTACCATTGAAAAAGCACCTTTACATAAAACAATAATATAGTGCTCCAATCCGTTCTTATAATAATGACATAAAATACAAAAACACTTATGCAAGCAAATGGTGCCCACAGCTAAAGTTTAGCTGCTAAACTGTGAACACTTAAAACAATAATGGTGGATACGTTAGCCGAGTGCTAACGTGACTAACTGATGAAACAATACAGTTTGTAAACCAAAATATGTCTACAGTAATGTTTGAAGAACGACAGAAAAAAGACGCTCTGTCTTAACTTTTAATCAGAACGCAGAACAGCTGCAGCCTAACTAACTCGCTCATCTCTCCCGCATTAACCCAATTGTATTTCTGTGGTATCCTTGAACACAGTGTCTTCTCAACATGATGTAAACACACTAACTAGTGGAAGTGTTTGTGGGCAGATCAGACTCTGTTCGTATTTCGCGGGCAGGCAGGGATTATGCAAATGTGTTACCCAGTGACGTATACCGGTAACAGGCAAAAGATTCGAAAATATGAATACTCGTTAAGGCGATTCAGAATCGACTCTCCCTTTTGAGAGACAATATCTATATTTATCATGCACTTTTTTGATTAACAACTTTGCAGATTGTTTTCATTTAAGGTTAGCTACATTATAAACTAAAGAAGAGATATTTTTCAAAAACCCATATGACCTGCTCTTTAAACACAGTATGGCAGTATTGTCTGTTTTTGCTTAATTTCGCTATCAAAAATAGATGCAAAACAGCTTGAACAAATCAAGTGATCCAGTGAATCAGGGATCCATTCATAAAGACAGTCACTTGATTTGTTTCTGAATTAATCAGCCATTTTAACAAATCGGTTGAATGAATGACTGTATGACTGGTTTAAGTATTTAGAGTATCATAATTTCTTAGCCCAAATCAATCACTAATAATTAGTAATGACAGCCCTAGTTATTATATTAGTACTGCTTGCTTTATTCCAAACCTATTATCACTTCTTCTTACTTACTTATTATCTTTCTTTAGGGTCCTACTGGCTTTAAAGGTGTTAAAGGACACAAGGTAAGTAAAACAACATGTTTTGCTTAATTTTATTTTTAAGATTTACATTCGTGTTTTATGACAGCATACTTTGGTAAATAAACATCTTCCATTTGATGTTAATGTGTTGTCTTTGTACAGGGTGAAAGCAGTAAAAAAATAAAAGGAATGAAAGGAGAATTGGTGAGACACATTTTTAGTGTCTTATATCAGACTAATATCTCGGTCTATAATCTGCACTGTTAACCAATATGAATTTTACATCCGTACCACAGGGCGAGATTGGAGAGCCAGGCCCACCAGGACCTTACTCACAAATCCGTACAATCCCTTCAGAATCGCAGGCAAGAAGAACATGAGTTTATGAGAATATTACAAGGGGAGCAAATGATCTGTCTACTGTAGTTTTCATCTCTCTCATTTGTTTTAACAGGGTGACAAAGGCTTGAAAGGTTATAAAGGTGAACCAGGAGATTTGGTAGGTGGCTTTTTTTGAACCCAAATATAAATTAATTAATTAATTTATAAATTAATTTTAGGAATGACAACCCAGTCTTACAGTGGGTTCAGAATAGCTGGATCACACTAAAACAAAATTATGTCTGTTTTTTGCATAATTTTGGTCTGATTTTAATGGTCATATAAAATATGTTATTGAAATGTAATCCTGAGTTTTGCAGATGGCCTTTCCTCATTCAAGTCGATAAGAGTCAATCGAAAATAGCTGGCAGTGTCGCCACTGAGTGAACCTACAGGGACTTCGGCAGTATCTTGATAATAATATTTTGTATTTTAAATTATTTCAGGGGTATTTATCTACCAGAGGAGAGACTGGTGTGTCAGGGTTTCCAGGACAACGGGCTTTATTGATTAAGAGCTGAAATCTCTTTTTCTATCTCTTTTCAAAAAAGCTAAAAAACAATCACAATGTATGAACCAGCTCTTCAACAGGCACATCAGAGAATGGACATCTACCTTTTTTGCTTTTTTTCTACTTTGAAAGTTTTTGGATATGCACATATTTAAAATTTGTTATCTAAAATATTTAACCAATTCTTATTAATTACAGGGTAACCCAGGACGAAATGGTTTGCCAGGACCAAGGGTAAATAATTTTAATCATTTTCCCAACAGTGCATTGGCATTTGTGCATTTGCGTGGATTTAAGCATTTCTTAAAGTCTCTCTCCATTCCTACAGGGAGAGATTGGACTTCCAGGTTTCCCAGGAAATTCTGGCCGCAAAGTATGAATCTATTTATGATTTAGCGCTGGTTTAGCGTGTCGTACATTACCATTCAATCTGCATCAAAAGTTGTATGACCTAAATACATATCATTCAACAGGGAGACAGAGGAGAACCTGGAGAGCTGATAGGTCCTTTTGATGATACTGGAGGTACTAAAAATAATGCAAAAAAGATTATAAAGATTATAACTGTTTAATATCTGCTGTTTTAGTAGTCCTAATCCAACTTTCAGTAAACAGTCCAGTTTCTTAATTTTTTTATTACTTTGCTTCCGTCCGTTTCTCTTGCTTATATAGTGGGTCCTCCAGGACCTCCGGGAGAGCGTGGCCCAATTGGAAATTATGGTCCTAAGGGTGTTAAAGGACTGCTGGGTCCCCCAGGCCCCCCTCCCACTGAACAACAACCAGGTATTTTTCAATCTAAAATGGAAATTCTGTCATTATCTGATGGTGCGAACTTGTATGTCTTCTGTCTGTTAAAACACACAAGGAGAAGTTTAGATGAGAAATGCTGCTCTTTGCCATGTTTTGCATTAAACGAAACAGTTTGGATATCATTCCCATTGTGAGACAAATAACCCAAAATTATAAATAGTATACACTGAAAAAGTTTTGCCCTCTGTCATAACTCTCAATTTGATTCTCACTTATGTTGTCAGAAATATAGATTTTTCGAATTCAGAATATTTAAAATTACTTCAATACTCAATTTCCACAGTAACGTTAACACCAGTAACAGCTGCAATTTCACCTCTGTTATAACTCCGAAAGTGAGCTGATAAACAATGCTGTGTGTTTATTTTAATTAAAAAGTATATAAACCATTGCATGTTTCAGAGAATATATAGCTCACATTCTGGTTCACAGTAAATGTAGTGAACTCTCTTCATGTGTTGTGAGTTTAACATGCATGTGGGAATGCAATGTGTGCCAGTTACACTTTTTCATGTTTACATAATTTCCAACAGCAGAATTTTAGTTCATAATTTAATTTTGACCATAGTCAAAGTATTTTC
>NW_015505803.1:249056-253302 GCF_001515645.1 Sinocyclocheilus grahami | reverse complement strand
TATCATATCGAAGTTAGAAATGATAGTATCTTGATAACACTAGTTCACACTAAGGAGTAGTCAAACTTGCTGTATCACGATAAGTGACATGGCACACAAGGCCAATAGCAATTCATCGACATCAAAGGCCAAACTCGTCTTTTTGATGGGTTTCAGATGAAAACTTTAGAAGATTTTTATAGCACATGAGTCTTATGGACTTCTTTTATGGTACTTTTATGATGCTTTTTCTGACGTTTTTGGAGCTTGACAGCCCATGGTCTCTGTATAGCTTTTTTGTATTGGAAAGAACAGTGTAAACACCTTCTTTTGTTCATCCACAGAAGAAGGAATGTCATATGAGGTTGGCATTAATAATATAATCATAACATTTTTTAATGAACCGTTTAACAATTTTTAACACATTTTCAAACACATATGGGCTTAGACATTACTTTAACCAAACTCTGTCATTGATATGATTGGTTCTCTGATCCACAGTGGATTTGTGGGGTCCAGAGGGACCACGGGGATCAAAGGGAGCCGAAGGTGAAACTGGAGAACCTGGTAATCCTGCCACTGAGCCTGGGCCACCTGGCTCTGATGGGCTGCCTGGATCTCGTGGACCACCTGGACCCAAGGGATCATGTAAGTGTGAATTTCCAAACCAGAACAAAACCTGGTGCCATCACTAAATGCCATGCTGATAAAGCATTTTCATATTTATACAATAATATTCTGAAGTAGTATTACAATTTTCAAATGTAATTTATTCCTGTGATGACAAAGCTGATTTTTCGGCATCATTACTCCAGTCTTCAGTGTCACACGATCCTTCAGAAATCATTCTGATATGTGGATTTAGTGCTGAAGAAACATTTCTTATCAGTGTTGAAATCAGATGTACTGCAAAAGCTTTGTAACAATTCAAAACTCGTTATTGTCATTTTTAATCAGTTTAAAGGCACAATATGTACGTTTTTTTTTTATTAAAATATCCACAAAAAAAAACACTAGAACAGTGTTATATATTTTGCTGACTTTTGTACTTACATTATGCCAAAAGTTTCGAAGAATGTTTAAATCCAGAGAAATAAGCCATTTTAACTAGTGACACGGACCGTGTCCATAGTGTCATTGTGTCGCCTGCCAATGACGTCATAACCCCTCGGTAGGTATGGGTATCGTTAAGGTTTTAACGGTATTACTACTCTTACCGATACTGCTTATCGATTCGGTACTTTAACGGTATTCTTATCGGTACTTTTTTTTTATATATATATATACAGGAATGCCCTTTCACCGCTTGTATCACTCCACTTCCAGTATTTCTCACAGCGAGTGTCATGGCGGACACCCAAATCCACTAAAATGTATAAATAATACTGTTTTTGTGTCACGGGAATGTAGTTTTAAAAGGTTTTTAGGCGAGAATGTACTTGTTTAGACTTCAAATCTACGGTTTGTTAATAAAGATAACGTCTATTTGAAAATTTATATCAACGTTTTCAGAGACGTGAGCTCCAGTGCGTCCGGGGCCGTTCAGCGCTCATGAACCCGCCAGAGCAGCCTCACCTCGGCCAGAACTTCTGGAACTTCTAATGTCTAGTGGTTAAACATGAGATATAATTAGTTTTTGGTAAATCTGACTGGCAGTCTTTGGTCTCATTAATCTATTTTTTGTTCCAGAGCAAATAATTTCAGCTGAAGGCAAAATCTCATCACGTTATATTTTATGTAACTTTAATGCTGTAACGTATATTAGAGCATGGCTTTTATGATGGCTGTTGTTGTTATTGTTTATTCAATAAATAATATTTTATATACATAGTAGTATTTAGTATTAGGAAACAGTGTGTGTGTTCGTGATGGTGATTTTTGTGACATTGCTCCGCCTATAGACGGCGACGAGTGACTGTTTTACGAGTCAGCATTTTAGACTTTTACATTGAAAGAGACTAAAACAAAAGTTATTTTTAATAACAGCTTGTAAGACGCAGTTAACAAATGCACTGAGCAGCGCTGTCATCGGAAATCACCCTTAACAGATGAAAGACAGTACTACAAAGATAATGCTTTCCTCAGCGGACATTGAAACTAATCTTTTACGTCAATATTAGATTGAGCTGAAGAATGAATGCTGTATCAGATGCGGTAATCACACTCGCTCAGTCCATCTCTCTCTCACAATACTCTACATAACACAGTGAGCTTTTAATTAAGAAATAAAATAAGTTTTTAATGAAGCATCTCAACGTTTTCATATATATTTACACTCATGCTGTCGAACTGTTGTATAAACGCAATTATCACTCTCGTACTCGAGCGATACCGGCTCTATATCAGCGGCTGTGATTAGGCTCGCGCCGTCGAACTGTTGTATAAACGCACTATCGCTCTCGTACTCGAGTGATATTGCTCATATATATATATATATATGACAAATTAAGAGCTGAATTAACATTGCTTTATATTCTGAAATGTAAAATAAATATTTAATGAAATTAATTTAAAAAAAATGCATTTGTAAATGCATCAGTGTGCAGGCATTTTTAGTGTTTTATACATAAGATAAGATACAGTAAGAAGTACCGATAGCAGAACCGTTAACATCAGAGCTTATCGATACTCCGGTCTTTCATAATTTAGCCCCGGGACTGATTAAATACCGGGTTTCGGTACCCATCCCTACCCCTCAATTTCCGGTTTTGTTTTGTAGAAAACATGGAAACACCAAAGACACTTTAATATGTTGTGTGTTTTATTAGACAGGTGATGACCGCACAGAGTAGCATTATAACAGAACTTTCAAATGTATCTAGTATGATAAAACAGTGCTGCTTTTTTTTCCCCCACATACGCACGACCGGAAGGAGCGGAAGCGGTCGACTGTGGCATAATAAAAGCTCCGCTGCTTTCGAGCCGTGTGCAGCGGCTCGTTCAGCGGCCTCGTTTCGCTTCAACAGCTTTCAGCCTCACCCTGCTTCATTCTACTACGTTAAAGGTCCCTTATGGACCTCGTGGGGAAGTCGTGGCATAATGGTTAGAGAGGCGGACTCGTAACCCAAAGGTTGCGGGTTCGAGTCTCGTACCGGCAGGGATTGTAGGTGGGGGGAGTGAATGTACAGCGCTCTCTCCCACCTTCAATACCACAACTGAGGTGCCCTTGAGCAAGGCATTGAACCCCCAACTGCTCCCCGGGCACCGCAGCAAAAAATGGCTGCCCACTGCTCTGGGTGTGTGTTCACGGTGTGTGTGTGTTCACTGCTGTGTGTGTGCACTTTGGATGGGATAACTAATTCTGAGTATGGGTCACCATACTTGGCCACATGTCACTTCACTTTATATTGTCAAAACTGAAATTTTCTGGCTTTTTTCACGGTAACTGAGGTCTAAGGACTATTTAACTACCATATAAGTTTGAAAACACTCAGTCCAAAGTAAACTGCACATAGCCTGCATAAAGTAGCTGTGATTTTTCACGAACCGTTGTGACTTCCGTAAAAAGTTGACATCAGAACTACACAGTCACCGCCTTCAGTCACCACCCCGAGCACCGCCCACCGTCCCACTCTCCTTTTGCCAAACCCCCAGACAACATCGCATCCATGCCTTTGCTGAGCAAAAACAACACGGAAACATGTCGAAAAGGTTAACTTTAACCATGAAACGTACTCAGTTACTAACGTAACCTCGGTTCCCTGAGATACGGGAACGAGTACTGTGTCTTGCTTAAGACGCATATGGGAAAAAAACGTTTTTCTCCTGAACTGAAGCCTATTTCATTCACGCAGTGAAACTGCATGGCCATTGGTTCGTGCAGGGCTTTAAAAACGAACCAATGGCACGGCAGCGGAGCTATATAAGTGGGCGCTCCCCACAGGATTCTCAGGTTTACTTCGACTGAAGCAACGACTGAGTCGTGCAGCTACATAGCACGGCTAGCAAGGCAGTACTCGTTCCCGTATCTCAGGGAACCAAGGTTACGTTAGTAACCGAGTACGTTCCCTTTCGATACTTCACTCGTACTGTGTCTTGCTTAAGACGCATATGGGAACAGTCCAATCACGCCGTGCTAATGTAGTGGAACGACTAAAGCTATAACTTCCATAAGCAACCAATGCTTATAGAGAAGTCAACAATAACCCAAGGCTATGCAGGCTTAGCTTTCTAGTTCACACCCGGCCTGGTTAATCGTTCCAGAGTATACCTGTAACTTCGACACCCAGGGGTCGAGAGCTAACAGGTGAACAATACCAGAGAACTT
>NW_015505803.1:225112-247470 GCF_001515645.1 Sinocyclocheilus grahami | reverse complement strand
CGTAAAGAAGGAGGTTGGGCCAATCGTGGGAATCGTGGGCCAATCGTTTGAGAAATAAATTTGGCAGTGAGAGTTGTCTTCTGAGGCGAAGAGGTCTACCTCGGCCTCGCCGAAGATCTCCCAGATTTTCTGAACCGTTTGCGGATGGAGCGTCCACTCTCCTGAGGGGACATTGCTCCTTGATAACATGTTTGCTCCTCGGTTCAATTTGCCCGGTATATGCACTGCCTTTAGCGAGCGCAGGTTGGGTTGAGCCCACTCTAAGAAGCGCTCCACTAGCACGAAGAGACGCTTTGAAGAGAGGCCTCTCTGGCGATTTATGTAGGACACAACCGACATGTTGTCCGATCGGATTAGCACATGGTGCCCTTTCAGGACTGGCAGGAAGAACTGACAGGCTCGACATACTGCTAACATTTCCAGGCAGTTGATGTGGAAGCCTTTTTCCACCATCGACCAGTGGCCGAAGGTCGGTATGCCCTCGCACAGCGCCCCCCCAACCTGAGTTGGAGGTGTCTGTCATTACAACTGTCCTTCTGTGAACCATCCCCATGGCCACGTCCTGTTCCATCCAACGGGAGTTCTTCCAGGGGGTCAGTGCCGATACACAGGCTTGACTCACCCTGATATGCAGGCATACGTGACGCCAGCGCATGGAATGGAACCCGTGGTTTCAACCAGCGCTGAAGGGGGCGCATATGCAGCAGACCCAACTGTAACACTGGAGATGCTGCTGCCATGAGGCCCAGCATCCTTTGAAACGCTTTGAGCGGGCGAGCGGTACCGATCTTGAAGGAGGTCGCCAGCCTCCATATGGCCAGAGCTCGTTCTGGCGTGACTACAGCTTTCATTTGAGCTGAGTCGAAGATTGTTCCCAGGAACGAGATTTGTTGGCTGGGAAGCAATGAGCTTTTGGCAAAATTGACCCTGAGTCCCAGGCACCCCAGGTGGCTGAGGAGGAGGGCTCTGTGAGATATTAGTTCTGCCTCCGATCTGCTGCGTCGCTGAAGAAGCGGAAAAGCAGGTCAGCCGAGCTGAGAGGTCCCGATGCCAGCTGCGAATGCATGTCAACAGCGAGCGGCTTCGGATCAGCTTGAGACGTAGAGTCGTCGCTGAAGGAGAAAAAATCTGAGAATCCTGGGGCGAGCGCCCGCTTATATAGCCAGATGCCCCGCCCATTCTGGCGGGCTTCGTCGCCATAGGCTCGTGCAGCTCCGCTGCCGCACCATTGGTTCGTTTTTAAAGCCCTGCGCGAACCAATGGCCGTGCAGTTTCACTGCGTGAATGAAATAGGCTTCAGTTCAGGAGAAAACAGGCTTTTTCCCATATGTGTCTTAACCCTCTTAGTGCCAAAGTCGCAAAATTGCGACAAGACGTCATACTTAATCAAACAGACTGTAGTTCCTAATATGGTGTAATATCTCATTTGTATTCCCTACCACTAGATGGCAGACATGTAATACTTCGATTCTAGACCAAAATTACATCACCTTCCTATTCAAAGTGTTCGAGGAAATAGCAAGGCGAGAGTGTTCACGAAGCACAACCGAGTGATGATTTTGACCCTTTGCCCAACGGGGATGGGGGTGGCAGGGCAATATCTATTATTTCCTGAATATTACTGATGAACAGATCAAAAAGTAGGCTACTTTTCACATGCGTTTTACTACTATATAGTACAGTAATATAGTAATAATTTAGTACTTTCTCCTGTTTTATTGTTGGTTTCCTCTTTTCTAATCATTTGTAATGAGGATAAAAAGACAAAAAAAACAAATAGGTCAAAAAAACATCAATTCAATATCTATTATTTCCTGAATATTATGACATTCAGGAGGGCCGCCCCCTGATGACGTCATACTATGCAAATTAGATGAGAATATTTACACCCCACATAAACTTTCGGTCATGCCCAACATTTTTCTAATTTACATTAGATCTCTATCTTTAAGCCCTTTCAAGCTACAAGCTTTTGAAATCTTGATGTCAAAATCCAGCATTTTTCCAAAAAAAAAACCCTGGCGCCTAAAAGGTTAAGCAAGACACAGTACGAGTGAAGTATCGAAAGGGAACCAGATCAGCCGACCTGTAACGTTACACTCTCACTCAAAGGATGGACGATCTGACAGGATTGTTACTATGAGGTGGATCACATCTAATGTGTATAGTACAGACAAACTCACCGTGTCTATCTAGTCATGATGAAGATGTATATACATTTCAATTTCAGCAGGCAACTATTTTTACAGCTACATTATTGTTTCAGCAACAATTAATTACAACAATGTATATACAATTACAAATGATTATATATAAATCGTCAGCTTGTTGTTTTACACACATGCACACAGAGATTATTTCATACACAACATAGTCGTGAAATGCAAGAAACATAGACATATGGCAAGAAATCTGTAGACACGCCCATAACAACAAAAGACAATACTTTATTGAACCTTTTCTGATAAGAAGTGTGCACTGCAAACACGAAAATTTTTGACGATCGTTTCTTTCCAGTCTGCTCGTTTTATCGCGTTTAACCACAGCTGTCAAATCTGATCAAATTCATCAGAAGAGAGGCTCATGAATATTAATTAGACAGGCCAAAATCGACCTGTTCTCAGCAGAGCTCCTGAGAGAGGAGCTGTAAAAATATATTGAGATGGTTTTTGGTACTTATACCGCAAATATATATTGTTAAGGACATCAAAACCTAAAATAAAACTCCAGAAAGGTGTAAAATATGTGACCTTTAATAAATCATTAACTCATCCATGAACATGGTTTCTACCCGAGTCCCGTCGGATTGCATCGGCTGTGGGGATGAAGACGACAACTCCCATGATTCCACACTCAGTCACAGCGTCATCAAACTACGCCTTTGTCTATTTGTTTATGTTGAATACACGCCCTCTAGCGGCGAAAATTACATATTGTGCCTTTGATACTGAATACTACAAAGAAGTATTAAAGATTTTTAATGTCTTGATACAGTGGAAGAATTCTTCAAAGGCGCACCAGGACAACGTGGACGTCCAGGAAATGCAGGGAAAAAGGGACTAAAGGGTAAGATGAGTGCTTAAGTTAATAAACTGCTGGGGTTATTTGGATGTCATAAAGATAGCATGGTGTTAAAAAAATGAATGTATGAATGTATGAATGAATGAATGAATGAACAAGATAATTTCATGTTGTGCATGATATTGTGGGAACCTTAATTATTTTTAGAGCAGAATAAAGAATTCTTATCTCTTCTCCAGAAACACAGAAGGTGTTTGTTGTTGCCATTTGTTGTCTTTGTTAATCCTGCTATATCAGTGATGATTTTTATTATTTTATCAGGTGACCATGGTCCATGCGATTGCGATGTAAAATCCCCACCTGGTCTTCCGGGTCTTCCTGGTGATGCTGGGGACTTTGGCATGGCAGGCGAGTGGGGTCAGGAGGGTGATCAAGGAGAGCCGGGAACCAGAGGTGTGGATGGTGTGCCTGTAAGTAGACATACACCATGTCTTCATGCCTTGTTAAAGAAAAGTTCACCCAAAAATGAAGTTCACCCAAATTACTCACCCTCAAGTTGTTCCAAACCTTTATTATTTTGTTGGTACTGGTATGTTGGTAACCGAACAGTTCACGGTAGCCATTGACTTCCATAGTATGGAACTATGGACGTTGATGGCTACCAGCAACTGTTTGTTTAATCCGTCCCTTGGGTCATTTTGACCCAAAATTGATTTTCAAAAAAATTATAAAAATTGTGTGTTGATTGTACCGGTCCAAGATTTCATTACTTTTGTCACACTTGTTCAAAAAAGTTTGAGTGGATTTGAGGAGTTTAAATGGGTGCAATAAAAAAAGTAACAAAAGTGTCCCTCACGGGTCATTTTGACCCACATAGGAATGAATGGAATTTACGAGAAAACTGCGTTTTTTTATTACATTTGATTTTTTTTTTTATATACAAAATCTGGGGCAATCCAGTAAAGATGTATATCCAAACGAAGGGCTGAGACTACAGAATATCCCCAATGCAGAAAACACTCACATACATACACACTCACACACACACACATGCACAAACACACACATGGTATACACACTCCCATAGAACACATTATAATACGTTTCATGTTTCTGCTGGGATATGACTGTCCTTTTTCCAATTTTTTGACTTAGCACAGTTACATTTGAGTGATGTGGTGGAGACCAATGTGTTTATATCATATTTATATTTTTAAAATATATTATATATTATTTCATATTTATGAAATTGTATGAATACACATATGTTTAGGTTATAATTCAGTTAGAATTTTTATTTGTTTTTACAAAATATGGATTTTGTAATGTTTCAATATATATTTGAATCCATAAACAACCAAATTGAAGCCTCAAGATTATCTAATTTCTCATGTTTCACTCGTTTTGCTCAGTTAAAAATCTCCATAGGATCCTATAGGCCCCTCTAGTGGCTGTAACCATAACATTTTTCCCCACCAGATGGCATCAGAGACACTCAGTGACTCAACACCATCTGTTGGTTTTTGATAAAACAGGACTGAAATTGTGTCTTTGTTTTTTTTGTTTTTTGGTGAAATAATGTACAAAAACTGCTTATTTGTTTATATTTCTTTAAAAATATCCAGAATAAAAGGTAAATATAATAAAAATCACCAAAAAATTATAGAGAAACCTACATGAGTATGAAATTTATAACTCTTCTAAACGTTAGTTTAGAACTCTTCAAAAACATTTTTTAATCGTAGAGAGTGTGTTAATTTGTGCAATGGTAACCTACCAGCAATGTAAGTGATTTTTTGATATATATTAGAATGAGTACATTACAATATAAATTTATTAGAACGAGTACATTATTATTTATGGACTTAAAAACAAGATGCAAACAATCATAATATTCTACCTGGTTAGGAGTGCACAATGTAAACATGAAACATATGCCATTACCTATATTGTACTGTGATACAGTTATGGAGGCCCTTCATAATGCAGAGGTCAACTGCCTGCTCTGCCAATAGTTAGAAATGGCACTATAGTATGCAGTGTTTAATAAACAGCTGTTTTTCTAAATTCTTCTGAGGTGAATTTCAGTGCAGTCCTGTATCGTGATATGTATCATATCCATCTGTTGGTTTTTGATGAAAAAGGAGTGACATTGTGTCTTTGTTTTATTTTTTAGGGGAAATAATGTACATAAACTGCTTATTTGCTTATATTTTCTTAAAAATATCCAGCATAAAAGGTAAATATAATAAAACTCACCCAAAAAATAATAGGAAAACCTACATAAATATTTAGAAAAATATATATTTAAATGGATCAATATAAGATTTCTGGAGCAAAACAAAAATTTGTGTCATTTTTAGCCTTCTAACGGACACTTTTGTTATAGGTCCGGGAGTGACGGATGAGGGTTAAAAACATTATTCAAAATATCCTATTTTGTTTTGAACAAAAGAAACAAACTCATACAGGTTTGAAACAACTTGAGAGTGAGTAAATGACGGCAGAATTTTCATTTCCTGGGTGAACTACCCCTTTAAGATCACCTGAGATACATGCATTTGCATTGGCAAATTTTTCAATTTTACAGGGTTCCCCTGGTGCAAGAGGATCACCTGGACCCAAAGGCAGAAAAGGAGAGCTGAGATTCGCTACTCAGAAAGGTGCAATAATCTTCCATTTCATGTTACATACGAGAGTAGATATACATTTTAATATTTTGCCTGCACTTGTGATATACAGGACAATCTGGTGACTCAGGGGACCCAGGTGCTAGTGGCTTTCCAGGAGTGCAAGGAAGGCCTGGGCTTCATGGAAGAGATGGTGAATCAGGTTTTCAAGGACCTCCTGTGAGTCTTTATCTGATCACTCAAAAACAGCACTAAATAGAAAACTAAATAAATATTGATCAAGTGATGTCAGTTTTAACCAAACTATGCAGTGTAATTCATAATTATCTACATGCTTATTTTCCTTCAGGGAGAAGGTCCTGTAGGTGAGCCTGGAGACAAGGGATACCAAGGTCAGGATGGTCCTCCAGGTCTAATAGGTCAAATAGGACAACCTGGTCAAGTTCTTGGAGCAACTAAAGGTCTAAGAGGCCTTCCTGGAGACGAAGGACAAGTTGGTATTGATGGAAAGCAAGGGTTACCTGGTGTTCCAGGTGTGTAACAGTATTATTTTAACATCATTGATATACTATTATAGTTTTTGTTAATATTGTAAATTTGATTTATTTTTTACATGTTCTGTTTTCACATTGATTTTAGTTTTAGTAATTTTGTAGTGTTTTGTCATTTTTAGCATTGTTTATAATGTATGGTTTTATTAATTTAATTGATAAATTTATTTGAGTTATTTTAGTACTTAAAGATAAACTAAAATTAGAAATGTTGCATTGGCAATTAGCTGAAATAAAATAAACTTTATTTTAGTTAACATTTATATCAAGTAAAAAATGTTATGGTTTTAGTTAACAGTGATAACCCTGGTACTTAAAAATACTAAGATTTATTTTAATCTTACACACTTTTTTATTATTTTTATTCAAATCTATCTTACATGTGTTTTACAGGAGAGTGTGTCCCACAAGGAGGAGATCAGTGGAGTATTCCAGGTAAAGATCTCTCTGCTGTTTTAGTGCTTCAACACATAGCTGTCATTCCACCATATATGGTCAATAACCGTACTTTGGCATTATTAACCAAGTCATCAGATTAAGGTGGCTTGAAAGGTGGCATCTTCTTCTTCTGACACAAAATTTAGTGACAACCACTGAACTCAGGTGAGACCTTCAGACTGTTCTGAAGTTAGCTGCTATCTTTTCTAACTGATGGTTTAAAAAAAAACAGACTATTCTTACCACCAAAAATCCCATAGACTTTCATTGAGAGGGGGGGGGGTCTGCTGTCTATTAATATAACAAATCTTAACAACTCCCCACTTAAAAGACAGCTAAAACAAGCCTAAACTAAGTAAAGTGAAATAGGAATAGTATGTTGTACTGACAGATGCTTAGTTGTTATAGTTTACTTAAACGAGAGTTCTAGTAACTAAAAAAGAACTGTAGGGGGTACTTGATCCTTTCATTTAGGTTTACTCATGACTTAGTATAGCTACTCACTGACTCCCAGAGTGCATTGCGGTATGAATAAATTATACAGTTGCTTTGTTTTATAGTTGTTGATTTTATTTGACAATTTTATTTGCTGTCTTGTGTCAGTAGCAGCACAACAAAAAGAGCAAATAAAATGGCTATTGTTACAAGTAATGAAAATAAATTAAATTGAATTGTTACCATTGTTGTGGTTCACGTGCTGAATGTTTAAGTCTGTGTGTGACTTTAGCATGTTACCACACACGATTTAAGGATTCTATAAACTCAAATAAAAGCAACTCAGGGTATTTATGAAAAAATTTATTTTATAAAGTTCATTAATAAACACACTAAAAAGACTTGTGTCAGTAGTAGCACAACAGAAAGAGCAAATAAAATGGTTATTGTTACAAGTAATGAAAATAAATTAAATTGAATTGTTACCATTGTTGTGATTCACGTGCTGAATGTTTAAGTCTGTGTGTGACTTTAGCATGTTACCACACGATTTAAGGATTCTATAAACTCAAATAAAAGCAATTCAGGGTATTTATGAAAAAATTAATTTTATAAAGTTCATTAATAAACACACTAAAAAGACACTAATGTTTTAATTAGAAGATAGGTCACGTTATATAAGCAATCTATTTATTACTTTTCTTCCTTTGATATCAAATAACTCTGACTTCATAATGCATTACTGCATTAACAGGATGTAAATTATAGTAACGTAAACCAAGTTCAAAGTGCCCAACCAAAGGGAACGCTAATCACTATAATGGTGAGTTTAAAAAAAACACATTTTAGGAAAATCAACATCTATTTATGAAGTTAGCTTATGTGATGTTCTCTCAAATATTTCAGTTGTATTGAGAATTCAACATTCAAGATGACTTTGGGAAATGAGTGAATGCAACTAGTGAAAGATAACTGCAAACATGAAGGAAATGGGTGAAAAGTATATTAAAGGGGTCATAAGATGCGATTTCAAGTTTTCCTTTCTCTTTGGAGTGTTACAAGCTGATTGTGCATAGATAAGATCCCTGAAGTTGCAAAGACTAAAATCTCAAATCCAAAGAGATATTCTTTATCAAAGTTAAGACTCTGCCACGCCCCCCTAAAATGGCTCGTTCTAACGCCCCCACATATCTACCTCACTATGTGGAAATATTTGCATAATGCCGCCCAAATGTTCACGCAAAGAAAGAAGGCGTGTTTTCAGTAACCGCAGTTAGTGTTGAAGCCATGAGCCATGTCAGGGAGACGCTGTGTGTTTCTAGGCGAAAGCAAAAGCACTTTATTTGGCCTTCCAAAAGTAGATGCATTTAGGAATCTTTAAGATGACTTACAACAGAACAGCAATGCATTTTATGGACAACCGTTTCGTGAACCTAGGAGAGGAGGTAATTCTGACTTTGCTATGACAATCTGGTGCTTCTGAATCAGCTACTGTTTTGTTATTAGTTTAAGTATTTGCTGTTGACTGTTCAAATGCGGAGTTTTGCGCATTGTGTGTGTGTGTGCGCGAGGGAGCGAGAGAGAGAGCGAGAGAGCGCGCGAGAGAGCGAGAGAGAGAGAGAGAGACAGGGTCACATCACAGTGGAGGCAGCTGTCTTAATCGTGGCTTGTGTGCTGCAAACACATACCAGCTTCATCACTGTGTCTGTCACGCGACTCTGTTCCCCTTTCGGGCTTGAACTGATGTCTTTACGTTTATTTTGAAAGATAAAGCTCACGATTATGGTAAGGAGGGTTACATTTCCGACGAGTGCTTGCGGTGTTCGGCCAATCACAATGCACTGGGTCAGCTGGCCAATCAGAGCAGACTGCGCTTGTCGGAAGGAGGGACTTTGTAGAAAACGAAGCGTTTGAGAGAGGCGGGGCATAGAGGACCTACAATAATGTACAGTATTTGAAAAATAATGTGTTTTTTGAACATTAAAGCATGTCAACATATTCTGTTACACCAAATAATGATCTTTAAAAAAGCATCATATGACCCCTTTAAGACTCTTTTTCTTTTCCTCTTCTTCTGTTGTTATGTTGCACATTAGCAACATATTAATGCACTGCTGCCTCTCATTGGTTTATTAATGTCATTGGTTCCTTTATGGCTACTTGAATATTTTAAGTAAGTGTCACTCAAAACAGTAAGTAAATTGTTTTATTTGCCTTGAAAGTTGCTGTAACTTAATAAAACCTAGTAAGTATAACAACTAAGTAAAGATAACTAACTAAATCTAAGTAAGGTAAACTATTGGATTTTACAGTGTGGTTATTAACAGTTTTTTTTTTATTCAGCTGGTTTTAGCCGAAGTTAGTTGGGTTTTAACTTTTTTTTATGTATTTATTAGTGCTGTCAAAATTAGCTAGTAAATGCAGGCAATTAATTTTTTCAGTTTAACACGTTAAAAATATTTAATGCAGGGGCGGAACTAGGGTTGGCCACCCCACTCACAACTGCTGCTTCTGTCTCATTTTTCTTGACAAGACTCTTCATTTATTTACACACAGAACGTCTTTACGGCCACATCAAACAGGATACTTTTCAGATGCGCACTCCATCTTCTCCTCAGTGCCAGGCGTGAGTCAAACGAGAGCGGAAACGGTACTGTGCTCGTAGTGCGTGCTCTTCAATTGCACGCACGAAGGCACTGGCGCCCATAGCCTGTATCATTTCTTATCAAAGCGCGAAAGAAACTACAAGCATGCAATGTAGTAGTTATGTTGCCAGTTAAGTCATGAAGTTACCAAAAAGGCAATTAAATCTGCCTTAAAACTGTGCGTCTATGTATGTATTTGGTATATGAGTTACATTTGAGAACATGTCTCTGAAATGCAGTGATTTTCCAAACTGTCCTGGAGCATCCCAGCACTGTCGCCCTCAACTAACACACTCGATTCAACTCATTTGTAGAGACTTTAAGACCTGAAGTGGGTCAGGATAGATAAAGAGAGATGCGTATCAGATCCGCGTCATGTTCAGCAGCAGCAGCTCTTAAAGGAATAGCAGCCAAAAACCTAATAGCCTAGCTGCTGTGATGTCTGTTAATCAAAGATCAAAAGAAAAAAAGAGGAAATCAATTGTAGCTTTAAAGATTCGTCTATATTTGTGACCCTGGACCACAAAACCAGTCATAAGGGTCAATTTTTCGAAATTGAGATTTATAGAACATATGAAAGCTGAATAAATAAGCTTTCCATTGATGGATGGTTTGTTAGGATAGGACAATATTTGGCTGAGATACAACTATTTGAAAATCTGGAATCTCAGGGTGCAAAAAAAAATAAAATTGAGAAAATTGCCTTTAAAGTTGTCCAAATGAAGTTCTTAGCAATGCATATTACTAATCAAAAATTAAGTTTTGTTATATTTACGGTAGGAAATTTACAAAATATCTTCATGGAGCATGAATCATGATCTGTACTTAATATCTTAATGATTTGTGGTATAAAAGAAAAATTTATAATTTTGACCCATACAATGTATTGTTGGCTATTGCTACAATTATACCTATTCTACTTATGACTGGTTTTGTGCTCCAGGGTCACATTTAATTTAGAATTTAGTGTTTGATAACTTTATTAAATTTCTGTACTCCTACTTGCTGAAGGGCACAGGTAAATATGACATTTATTATAATGGGTTTATGTGAAGATTGTTTTAAGTTCACTTAAAATTTAAGTAGTCTAATAAATGTTCAAATTGACAGCTCTTGTAATGTTGAATGGCTATGAGCAATGGTTAAATAGGAGAAAAAACTATTTCATAGAGACATCAGTTGAATTGGTATCAGTGATTCTAGCCTTCAGTCATAAAAAAGATTATGTATTATACAAATATTAAAAATATACTGTCTTTGTTGTTTCTATATTAATTTAAAGATTGAATGTGAAATTACTGCAATTTAAAAGTAATTTTAAAAACTTTAATGTTAGGTGGGATTAATCTCGATTAATTTCAGAAATTGTTTTTAATCGATTGACTTTTTTGCTAAATTGGCTTATTTTTAGTTGATTTTTGTTTTTTACTGAATCAGCTGGTTTTAGCTGGATTTTATCTATCAAACATTCTTGCTTTGAAAACTATTAAACTAAAACTAAATATTTCAAATGTAAAACCTTCAAACTTAAAGTTGTTAAAACTTCAAACTTTCTGCCTAGGCTTTCTCAAACCAATTTACTTACTTACTTACTCCTCTAGTTAGATTATCATAGCACTTCAGCAAGTAACTTAGCCTGAACTGCTTAATTCACAGACTCTATTAAAACTTCAGCGTTAGGTGTGATGTCTATTTTATTATTAAGAACATAACAGATTTCTGGTTCTAGTATGTGTTATTTCAGTTTGCTCCATACAAAGCAAAATTGTAGATTAAACATGATTTTGATGCAATATATTTAAAGCTTTTAAATTGTGTTTTTGTGTAGTGGAATGTATTGGTGATCCCGGGCCACCTGGAGAGAGAGGGCAGCCTGGACTTCCAGGGCTAGATGGATTTCCTGGTAATGGATGTATTATTGTAAAATATCTAGTAACTTTTATTATTGTAAAATATCTAGTAATTAATTTATTTCTGGTTACATTATGGCTGCCCATATTTGTATGTTCTAGGACTGCAAGGTGTTAAAGGCTCACCAGGTCTTTTTGGAGAACCTGGAGCCAAAGGAGAGAAAGGTTTAACAGGAAGAGGAGGCCCACCCGGGCCAAGAGGTAAGCATTGGGAGGCCTGTGCGTTTCTTTACATTTTATTGAATCATTCTTATGTATACTTCTGTCTGTCTCCTTTTCTCAGCTCTGATAATTTGATTTCGACCACATAGGTTTTGTTGGACCTCAGGGTGACTTAGGATATCCTGGCACCAAAGGTGTGGAAGGAGCTCCAGGCTTTTCTGGTAAACCAGGTTTGGATGGTTTTTTAGGGGAAAAGGGTGAACATGGTGAAGTTTTTGGAGCTTCTCTTGGTGCCGCTGGAGACCCAGGACTGCCTGGACAGAGGGGTGTCATTGGTCTTCCAGGAGATCCAGGACTTCAAGGACACCAAGGTGAGAAACTCACCTGTCAAACCCATAGTGATGGATATATGCTGAATCTATAGAGCCAGCAGTCTTTGTAAAACTTTCAGGCAAGTTTCAAAGTTTGTCTTGGCAAACATTTATTTTCTAGTTTCTTCCTATTGCATATAAGGGTCATAGTTTAAAAAATGCTTTGAGAGTGTCAGTAAAACAAATGCAATCTATGATCTATTGTTATTATTATTTGATTTGTATTTGATTTTTTTTGGATATGCGTATTTTTTTCTGTGATTGTAAATCCTATTTAAACATTTATGCCACCACATGCATCTTGCATCTTTATGCCGCTTCTCCACCCAGAAGCTCAGAAGTGACAGTCTGTCTATGATTAAGATGAATCTGTTGTTCTAGAGACTCACTAAAGGATGCAATGTCACACAGGTGTTGAGGGAATGCCGGGTATGATTGGCCTTAAGGGTGAAAGTGGCCCTTCAGGTCTTCAAGGAGAGATAGGAACACCTGGACCTCCAGGAACATTTGGCTTTCCTGGGCAGCCTGGTCAACTAGGACCTCCCGGACCACCTGGAAAAACCGGAGAACCAGGTAACTCAACTGATACTAAAACCTAGGTTTAAAATATTAGCCAGTTTACTAAACTCTTATTAGGGACTTTTGCACCGGGTGGTTAAAGGAACTCATTATAAGAAGTAGCCACTTAGGTCAGTAGCCCCTCACTTCAGAACACAAGATCCAGGGGGCGTGGTTGGATCCACATCTTGCTTTGAAAACTATTAAACTAAAACTAAATATTTCAAATGTAAAACCTTCAAACTTAAAGTTGTTAAAACTTCAAACTTTCTGCCTAGGCTTTCTCAAACCAATTTACTTACTTACTTACTCCTCTAGTTAGATTATCATAGCACTTCAGCAAGTAACTTAGCCTGAACTGCTTAATTCACAGACTCTATTAAAACTTCAGCGTTAGGTGTGATGTCTATTTTATTATTAAGAACATAACAGATTTCTGGTTCTAGTATGTGTTATTTCAGTTTGCTCCATACAAAGCAAAATTGTAGATTAAACATGATTTTGATGCAATATTTAAAGCTTTTAAATTGTGTTTTTGTGTAGTGGAATGTATTGGTGATCCCGGGCCACCTGGAGAGAGAGGGCAGCCTGGACTTCCAGGGCTAGATGGATTTCCTGGTAATGGATGTATTATTGTAAAATATCTAGTAACTTTTATTATTATAAAATATCTAGTAATTAATTTATTTCTGGTTATTTCACTTCAGAACACAAGATCCAGGGGGCGTGGTTGGATCCACATCTAGGCAGTGGAGATGGGTAGGTTTAGGGGTGGAAATGTGTGGATTTAGGGATCAGGGGGTGGAGACGGGTAGGTTTAGGTATATGTAAGGTGGGAGGAGTTGGATCTGGATCCAACCACACCCCCTGGATCTTGTGTTCTGCAGTGAGGACCATCTCACTTAGTTGGTCCCCCGAGAATTAAATTTTCCCCTTGGGCCATTTTTCTGGTTGCATTCACATTGTCAGTAGGAACTCTGAAGTGACGTAAGCTGGCTGACAGCAACATAATTTAAGTGATGCATTCAACAACTTCAACATCTGGAGGATGAAGGAGTCCCTGGACTTTGATGTCAGTCCATTTATCAGTGTTTTCCATGTTCGTTGAGTTAGTTTGTGGAGTGCCTGTTTTGTTTTTTTTAAATGGCAGATGCCGGTGTTTCGTATGGTATGCGTTCAACCAGTAAACATACAATAGTTTATATTGTGCTTGCTTAGACCGTACTTTTAAGTAGGAGCTAATTGTTCTTACAACTAAACTCACTCCCAGTTCCTGTGGTGCGCATGCCAGAAAGGCCAAAAATCAGCTACTTCCTCCATTCCTATGGTGTGAATGCCCCTATTGCCTGATTTTTCTTTACTCTCTTTACTCTTTACTCTCTGGTCCAACTCTACAATATAAATCATTAAATTGTTTTGATTTGTAAGGAATTTCATGGATCCTATTGTCTTTAGGATCACAAACATAAATTCAGTAAAGTGTGTCCAAACATTTGACTGGTGGTGCAAATAATACATTACATTTAAATTAAATGGAATGGAATGAAGCAAAATGTCTTTCTCCCCACAATGCTTAAATATTCTGGGTCTCTGTAGGTTCAAGTGGAGAAAGTGGAGATCAGGGAGACCCAGGCCTTTCTGGGCCCAGAGGAGTAAAGGGTGTCACTGGAGAACCAGGAAATTTTGGTCTACAAGGAAATATTGGGTCACCTGGAGATCCAGGACAACAGGGGCAATTTGGTATTTATGGTCTTTCAGGGTTAAAAGGTCAGTTGCCTTTTCTATATGTTATGTATGTTGATATGTTATATTCCTTTGATAATTGGCAGAGTTCATTATGCATAAATGCAGTGACTTTAAATGCAGACCATGAGCCAAAAACTCATCACCAAACATCAATGACTTGTTCATATGGGTACAGTCGTTTTAGACACTTCCAAAACTTTTGGAACAGAGATGGAAATACAGTAACATTTTTAAATACATGAATTGTTTCCATCTTTGTTGCAAGAGTTTTGGAAGTGCCTTTTTCTGTTCTAAAGAAGGGGGTGTCCCAATATTTTTGTCCTTGTAGTCTATGTACAAGTCATTCGTGCTTGTTGATGAGTTTTTATATCATTATATGCTTAAACATTAGGATTTTTACTCATGGAAATTACTAAAGTAGTCAAACCTGTTCATTAGAAGATGGTGTCCCAATACTTTTATATAGTAGTGTATATTGCAATATAGATTGAGCAACATTTTTATCATTGATGGTGCTTAAAATAAAAATGATAAATGGAATTAATTGAGTGCCGCATTGTTTCTTAACAATAAAGGTTCCAAAGGTGGTCAGGGCATGACGGGTTTCCCTGGAATGCCTGGTGAGCATGGTCTGAAGGGCTTTTCGGGACAGAAAGGAACAATAGGTGATCCAGGACGACAAGGTGTAAAAGGACCTCCTGGAGCTCTAGGTCTAAAAGGTGAATACAGAGCATGATTCTCTATGTGTGTACATCATACACAATATGTAATCTAATGTTACCATGGTCATATAATACATTTGTTTTCCCCACTTATAAAGTTACTTGTAAAGTCTACTTACAAAGTTAATAATTCCATAATTTAGTTTTTCATTACCATTTTCTGTTCTATCCAATGTTTTTTTTTCATGTAATATTCTTTTTTAGCATTCCCATCTTTTTTGTAACAGATGCATAAAACAATTTGTGCTGAAATGTGCTGCACAATACTAAGATTACACTGAAAGTTTTTGCTTGTATTTAGGAGCTTGTACTAGTGAGCAATTTTGCATTGATTCCTTGTGAGATGATGCCTTTAATATAGTAACTGTCACTGTAGTCTTTTACTTATTGTATACTTGGTGGGTTTTCAATGTCTTGTCTGTGCTTTTTCTCAAGGTGAAAGAGGGTTGATGGGGCCTCCCGGTGAAAAGCCAATCATGCATATACCACCACATATGAAAGAGGTCATCAAGGGACCTAAAGGTGACCATGGAAAAATGGGAAAGTCTGGCTTCACTGGTCCTAGAGGTAACTACACTCATGTTATTTACTACTCAAGGGCACAAAAAATAACATATTTCATATCAACTACAGAAGCAATAAGAGCTCTGAATGTTAATCAGAATTTGTTCATATGGCAATTATTTACATTTCTGCATATGGTCAGTGTGGACTCACAAGAACTTTGTTAATGGTAATAGAACAAAATTATTCCTTTCAGACAGACACCTATAGCTTTTCTTTCAACTTGTCTTTGACCAGGTACAAAAGGTTTTCCAGGTGTTCCAGGAATGGAGGGTAAAGATGGACATCCGGGTAAGCCCAGTTATACAAAAGGTACTACAGGTTTTCCCGGAGTAGAAGGATTTCCAGGACAAAAAGGAATGCCAGGGTATAAAGGAAAGTCTGGAATTGAAGGTTTTCCTGGAATGCCTGGACCCAGGGTATGACAATGAGCTCCATCTCCCTCTGAAAACCATTTATGATTTAAAACATTGCACAGTATGTTTTGAAAGTTGTGCTTTTAGTCATTGTGGCTCATTGTGTTTAAATCGCAGGGTGACAAAGGCACGTCTGGTGCTTATGGACGGACTGGAGAATCTGGAATCAAGGGAATAAAAGGTGCTCATAAATAAACCTCTGAAACGCCCATGCTATACTTAATGTATGACTTTCTCATACTCTTTAAATAAACTGCCAAAAAGGTTTATGTAAGAATCTTTTATTTAAGGTGAATTTGGTCCTACCATCAGTCTTCCAGGATCAACAGGACTGAGAGGTGAAACTGGGCTTCCTGGACCTTTTGGTAAGAAATTTCTATATTCTATAGTGCATCAAACAATATGATGATAGTTTACTGTCCCTATTATCGAACTGCTTCTTTAATGAGTTTTCAATGTACATTGGTTAGGTGAGAAGGGTCTCATAGGTAACACTGGAGACAGAGGAAGTCCTGGTTTTGATGGCATTGAAGGGATGAAAGGCTATCCAGGAGAACCTGGAAGAGTTGGACGACCAGGTACAAGAGCCTTGATCATTATCCTTTGATTTAACAAGTTAATTGTTTATTAACTGTTTTTAACTGGATCGATTTTTTATTTTTTTTATCAGGCTCTGAAGGCCTACAAGGTTTCCCAGGAACCCAGGGTCAGAAGGGCTGGCCTGGCGTGCCTGGGCAGGCAGGAACCCCTGGAATCCAAGGCCAACCAGGACAAAAAGGTCTGTAGTTCTAATTGTCATATTTAATGAAACAGCAACATACCTATGCAGATTTGCCTTGTGTGTAAATTTAAAACATGCTTTTTCTGTAAAGATGCTTTAAAACAGTATGCATTGTAAATATTCATTGTCTAGTCACTTGACTTGCAAAACACTAAAGAGAGCTGTTAGATCGATATATAATGTTGGCTGGCTTATATTTCCTGTAGGATTTCCTGGTCTTAAGGGCATTTTTGGATTGGATGGCCTAAAAGGTCAAAAGGGTATCACGGGTGTTGCAGGTACCTCTAGAGTATAGGACTGATCACATTATACACCTTGTTGTCTTCACGTATGAATAATAATTGTTACATGATTTTCATTTTAGAAAAGTTTGTTGTTGTTATTATTGTTATTATATCATTATATGCAGAAATTACATCTTTGATATGTTGGTATGTAATGACCGCTTTGGTATGGTTTGTCCCCTGCAAGGTTCTGACAACTTGGGTCCTTCTGGTGAGCCAGGAACAAAAGGAGAGAGAGGAGAGACCGGCATCCCCAGCACAGAGGCTGGTGTCCCCGGAGAGGTGGGATTCAAGGGTTTCATTGGAGATCCAGGTAGCTCAAAATGTCAAACCTCATATTCTGAAACTGGAGTTTCGTGCATTGTTTATTTGATGCAGCTATGCATCAGTTCTACACTGACACTGCTGTGTTTACAGGTAATAAGGGTGAATCTGGGCATCCTGGTGTACCGGGGCCTCGGGGTCAACAAGGATTCTCTGATATAAAAGGAGTGCAAGGCGACTATGGCTTTCCAGGCCAACAAGGACTTCCAGGTGAAGGGCTCGTTCCTATATATTTACAATAAACACTAGTAATGAGTCCTGGAGACAGTATAAGGATGAGGAGATGGAATACTTTAGTTGATTTTGGCTCTCAATTATTAACAACCATTTGAAATAACATTTAGCAGGATGAATATGTTTTGTAAGTGACTGAAGTAAATATATAGTGTCACTTTGCCTCACAAGAAATAGCTTATTTCTGAATCTACAATCTTTCTTGAAAATTAATTCTGAGAATGTTCCATCTTGTCTGAAACCCGTTGCTGTTATCATTTAGGTTTCCCTGGCCCCAGAGGGATCCCAGGTGACCCTTCTCCATTTGGAGCAAAAGGACAGAAAGGAAATCCAGGTGATTTTGGATTGACTGGAGAAAAAGGAGTCCAGGGGGGCGCAGGACAGAAAGGACCGTCAGGGGAACCTGGAGTGTCAGGAAGAAAAGGTAGATTATGAAATATGATTTCATTGCATTGGCAAAATCAAAACGTAAGACCAGTAGTCATTATGTTAAGACAATTACACCATGCACTTTCTCACCTTCTCACATGAAAATCATATTAGATGAGCAATGTTTAGATTGTTTACTTTGTTCCAGTATGAACCTTAACTGAAAAATAACTGTAATGATGTAAGAATGCTTTGTTTCATTTCAAGGTGTAAATGGAGAACCAGGAATGATGGGATTCCCAGGAAGGCGTGGTTTTGAAGGTGATAGGGGCCCTGTTGGACCTAAAGGAGATACCGGACCCCCAGGTGAGTTGAAATGATTTGTTGGCATAACCCTTTTAATCCCAAATACAACATCAATGGAAAGCTTATTTATTCAGCTTTCATATGTTGTTTAAATCTGAATGTCGAAAAATGTACCCTTATGACTGGTTTTGTGGTCCAGGGTCACATACTTAATTTTTTCTGACCTGCATCTTTTAAAGAGTGACAGTGCTTGACCAGTAGATCTAAATGTGTTGGCTGCAATGGGATTTGGATCTAGATTGTATATTGAACATTTAACTTTTCTTATTATTTCAGACCAGATATGATGTCAGGAAGATTTGTTGCAATGTCTGAAATAATTTTGCACTTATCCATTCTCTCTACCTTGTTGCTTCAGGTTTTCCTGGCTTACCTGGTGCTAAAGGACTTCCACCAGTTCCACAGAAACTACCAGGTGAGAGAGGACCACCTGGCCCAATGGGTATTCAAGGACCACAGGGACGGAGTGGAAACTTCGGTCCTGCTGGACCTCCTGGTGATTCAGGTAGGATAATTAAAAGCCTCAATTTTAAACAAATATATCCATGAATATGATGCTTTTGCTGTGCTCCAGAATCATTGTGTAAATGGCTATTATCGGTTTACAGGGATTTGGGGTCCAAAGGGTGAAAAAGGCATGCCAGGTCTCCCTGGAATACCAGGAAATCCAGGCTTCCGTGGAGACCCTGGACAAATGGGCCACCCTGGTCTACAAGGCGAAGAAGGTAAATGGTGTGTTTGTGTAAGAGGGATGAGGATTATGGGATTCTGGGCTAGATTAGTGGATTAAGGATTGTAGATGACTGGTCACCAATGAAATGTGTGCCTTTCATTTTTAAGTCATTTTGGCAACTGGCAATGTTAATGTCATTTTGGTGGCTGGCATGTAAATAGGCTTCTTTGCTCACAAGTTGATAATGAATCTCAATTGGTAGGGACGCGAGGGGGTCCTGGTTCATCTGGTCCTATCGGAATGCCTGGCCGCAGTGTCAATGTTGGCTACCTGCTGGTGAAGCACAGTCAGTCTGAGCAGATTCCCATGTGCCCTGTGGGCATGTCCAAGTTATGGGACGGTTACAGTCTTCTGTACTTTGAGGGACAGGAGAAGGCCCACAACCAAGATCTTGGTAAGTGCAGCTGGCAAAGTAATAAAATCAATCACAAGATGTACAGTTATTGCATGTCTGACACCACCATTATTTGCAAAAATTTTGATCCAGAATCTGAATGTTGAATTTCGTAACACTGTTCAGTGTAGCTTATGAAATTGAACATGTGTTGTCTACAGTGTTGCTAAAGTTACTCACCAGAAGTAACCCATTACAGATACTCATTGCTTATAATGGAATCACATTACTTTGTCATTAGGAAAATGAAAAAGAAATCACAATACTAAAATCAATCACAAGATGTACAGTTATTGCATGTCTGACACCACCATTATTTGCAAAAATTTAGATCCAGAATCTGAATGTTGAATTTCGTAACACTGTTCAGTGTAGCTTATGAAATTGAACATGTGTTGTCTACAGTGTTGCTAAAGTTACTCACCAGAAGTAACCCATTACAGATACTCATTGCTTATAATGGAATCACATTACTTTCTCATTAGGAAAATGAAAAAGAAATCACAATATTGTTTTTACTTTTCAGTTACATTTTCTAAAACTCCTTCATATCGATGAAACAAAATGTAGCACCCAATACATAATGCTTATCTATCATACGACATATAAAAAACACTAGTACTGTTTTAGTATGCACACAAACTTAATTTCAAACAAACAAAAACTAAGGGTGTATTCACACCAGGAAAGTCCGCTAGTTCACTTGCTTTGGTCCGGACCAAATCCAATGTTGATTTTTTTGGTTTGGTGCGGTTCACTTTCACACTGCCCTTTTTGCAAGTGAACCAAAAACTATAAACAAAACCACACGTGTGCTAAGGTCATCCATTCATTTGTTCATCCATTCAACCGAACCAGAGTTTGTTTGGACCCGGACAGAGACCACCTCTTCAGCTGGGTCTCAGTACGGTTGTTTGGTCTGCACCCGAGTGCGATTGCTGTATTCACACCTGCCCAAAAGATCTGCACCAAGGGGGGAAACAAACTTGCGTTCGATTCAATCGAACCAAACTAGACAGGTGTAAATGCACCCTAATATAAAATCATAAATAACCAGTGAATCAGTAAATCATTTTACAAATTAGTTCAATTGATTCGAAGATTTTGAAAGATTTGTTTCTTCAATCACTGGTCAACAACAGACTTGTTTATGAACTTTTTTTTTCCCCACAATGCATTCCATGTAATTATTTTTTTTATTATTATATTATTATATGATATTACCATTTTAAAATGTGGAGTTAAGATTTTTATATGCTTTTGAAAGATGTCTCTTATTCTCACCAAGGTTGCATTTATTTGATCAAAATACAGTAAAGGCAGTAATATTGTGAAATATTATTACAATTTAAAATAACAGTTTTCTTTGTGAATATATTTTAAAATGTAATTTATTCCTGTGATGCAAAGCTGAATTTTCAGCATCATTACAGGCTTGAGTGTCACATGATCCTTTAGAAATCATTCTAATATGCTGATTTTCAGCTCAAGAAACATTTCTTATTATCATCAATGTTGAAAACAGTTAATAAAACAGTTCAAATAAATATTATATTGAAACAGTTATATTAAGTAATTATATTTAACTCAGTAACTGTACTTTGTGCTTTTGTCATTCAGGTCTAGCCGGGTCATGTCTCCCCCGATTTAACACCATGCCCTTCCTATACTGCAATCCTGGAGACGTGTGCTACTATGCCAGCCGCAATGACAAATCCTATTGGCTGTCCACCACTGCACCAATTCCCATGATGCCCGTGGAGGAGGCCGAAATAAAACCATACATCAGCCGCTGCTCCGTGTGTGAAGCTCCATCTGTGGCCATCGCTGTACACAGTCAAGATATAACAATCCCAATGTGCCCAGCAGGCTGGAGAAGTCTCTGGATTGGCTACTCCTTCCTTATGGTGAGACTTCATCTCTAAAATGTTACACCTCCATCTTTTTTACCGTCCTCTAACTCATTCTGTCACTCTTTCACAGCACACGGCAGCTGGAGATGAAGGCGGCGGACAGTCTCTGGTGTCTCCAGGCTCCTGTCTAGAAGATTTCCGCACCACTCCCTTCATCGAGTGTAACGGGGCCAAGGGTACGTGCCACTACTTCGCCAACAAGCAGAGTTTCTGGTTGACATCTATCGATCAGACCTTCCAGAGTTCCCCTTCCTCTGAGACACTGAAAGCCGGTCAGCTCTTGGCACGCATCAGCCGCTGCCAAGTGTGTATGAAGAACCTGTGAGCTGTTACCCATCAACATATTTGACACTATTGCAGCAAAGCAGCATTATAATTAACTCGAGCAGAACGGGCCATGCTAATACTTCATTCCAAATGTCAACCGGATGGCAACATCACAAGTTAGGCTTTTAAAATTACTTCATGTATTTAATGTATCACATATGATGCCCTCAGAGTCCCTCTTCAACACTACTGTGTGCCTTATGACTGAAGATACAGTGGGGCAAAAAAGTATTTAGTCAGCCACCAATTGTGCAAGTTCTCCCACTTAAAAAGATGAGAGAGGCCTGTAATTTTCATCATAGGTATACCTCAACTATGAGAGACAAAATGAGAAAAAAAAATCCAGAAAATCACATTGTAGGATTTTTAAAGAATTAATTGGTAAATTCCTCGGTAAAATAAGTATTTGGTCACCTACAAACAAGCAAGAGTTCTGGCTCTCACAGACCTGTAACTTCTTATTT
>NW_015505803.1:196400-224598 GCF_001515645.1 Sinocyclocheilus grahami | reverse complement strand
CTTATGACTGGTTTTGTGGTCCAGGGTCACATATTTAATTTTTTCTGACCTGCATCTTTTAAAGAGTGACAGTGCTTGACCAGTAGATCTAAATGTGTTGGCTGCAATGGGATTTGGATCTAGATTGTATATTGAACATTTAACTTTTCTTATTATTTCAGACCAGATATGATGTCAGGAAGATTTGTTGCAATGTCTGAAATAATTTTGCACTTATCCATTCTCTCTACCTTGTTGCTTCAGGTTTTCCTGGCTTACCTGGTGCTAAAGGACTTCCACCAGTTCCACAGAAACTACCAGGTGAGAGAGGACCACCTGGCCCAATGGGTATTCAAGGACCACAGGGACGGAGTGGAAACTTCGGTCCTGCTGGACCTCCTGGTGATTCAGGTAGGATAATTAAAAGCCTCAATTTTAAACAAATATATCCATGAATATGATGCTTTTGCTGTGCTCCAGAATCATTGTGTAAATGGCTATTATCGGTTTACAGGGATTTGGGGTCCAAAGGGTGAAAAAGGCATGCCAGGTCTCCCTGGAATACCAGGAAATCCAGGCTTCCGTGGAGACCCTGGACAAATGGGCCACCCTGGTCTACAAGGCGAAGAAGGTAAATGGTGTGTTTGTGTAAGAGGGATGAGGATTATGGGATTCTGGGCTAGATTAGTGGATTAAGGATTGTAGATGACTGGTCACCAATGAAATGTGTGCCTTTCATTTTTAAGTCATTTTGGCAACTGGCAATGTTAATGTCATTTTGGTGGCTGGCATGTAAATAGGCTTCTTTGCTCACAAGTTGATAATGAATCTCAATTGGTAGGGACGCGAGGGGGTCCTGGTTCATCTGGTCCTATCGGAATGCCTGGCCGCAGTGTCAATGTTGGCTACCTGCTGGTGAAGCACAGTCAGTCTGAGCAGATTCCCATGTGCCCTGTGGGCATGTCCAAGTTATGGGACGGTTACAGTCTTCTGTACTTTGAGGGACAGGAGAAGGCCCACAACCAAGATCTTGGTAAGTGCAGCTGGCAAAGTAATAAAATCAATCACAAGATGTACAGTTATTGCATGTCTGACACCACCATTATTTGCAAAAATTTAGATCCAGAATCTGAATGTTGAATTTCGTAACACTGTTCAGTGTAGCTTATGAAATTGAACATGTGTTGTCTACAGTGTTGCTAAAGTTACTCACCAGAAGTAACCCATTACAGATACTCATTGCTTATAATGGAATCACATTACTTTGTCATTAGGAAAATGAAAAAGAAATCACAATACTGTTTTTACTTTTCAGTTACATTTTCTAAAACTCCTTCATATCGATGAAACAAAATGTAGCACCCAATACATAATGCTTATCTATCATACGACATATAAAAAACACTAGTACTGTTTTAGTATGCACACAAACTTAATTTCAAACAAACAAAAACTAAGGGTGTATTCACACCAGGAAAGTCCGCTAGTTCACTTGCTTTGGTCCGGATCAAATCCAATGTTGATTTTTTTGGTTTGGTGCGGTTCACTTTCACACTGCCCTTTTTGCAAGTGAACCAAAAACTATAAACAAAACCACACGTGTGCTAAGGTCATCCATTCATTGGTTCATCCATTCAACCGAACCAGAGTTTGTTTGGACCCGGACAGAGACCACCTCTTCAGCTGGGTCTCAGTACGGTTGTTTGGTCTGCACCCGAGTGCGATTGCTGTATTCACACCTGCCCAAAAGATCTGCACCAAGGGGGGAAACAAACTTGCGTTCGATTCAATCGAACCAAACTAGACAGGTGTAAATGCACCCTAATATAAAATCATAAATAACCAGTGAATCAGTAAATCATTTTACAAATTAGTTCAATTGATTCGAAGATTTTGAAAGATTTGTTTCTTCAATCACTGGTCAACAACAGACTTGTTTATGAACTTTTTTTTTCCCCACAATGCATTCCATGTAATTATTTTTTTTATTATTATATTATTATATGATATTACCATTTTAAAATGTGGAGTTAAGATTTTTATATGCTTTTGAAAGATGTCTCTTATTCTCACCAAGGTTGCATTTATTTGATCAAAATACAGTAAAGGCAGTAATATTGTGAAATATTATTACAATTTAAAATAACAGTTTTCTTTGTGAATATATTTTAAAATGTAATTTATTCCTGTGATGCAAAGCTGAATTTTCAGCATCATTACAGGCTTGAGTGTCACATGATCCTTTAGAAATCATTCTAATATGCTGATTTTCAGCTCAAGAAA
The DNA here is from genome assembly GCF_001515645.1 of Sinocyclocheilus grahami. Lineage (NCBI taxonomy): Eukaryota > Metazoa > Chordata > Actinopteri > Cypriniformes > Cyprinidae > Sinocyclocheilus > Sinocyclocheilus grahami. The sequence continues at coordinate 222,336 of NW_015505803.1, read as the reverse complement.
CATTTCTTATTATCATCAATGTTGAAAACAGTTAATAAAACAGTTCAAATAAATATTATATTGAAACAGTTATATTAAGTATTACCATTTTAAAATGTGGAGTTAAGATTTTTATATGCTTTTGAAAGATGTCTCTTATTCTCACCAAGGTTGCATTTATTTGATCAAAATACAGTAAAGGCAGTAATATTGTGAAATATTATTACAATTATTACATTGAAACAGTTATATTAATTAATTATATTTAACTCAGTAACTGTACTTTGTGCTTTTGTCATTCAGGTCTAGCCGGGTCATGTCTCCCCCGATTTAACACCATGCCCTTCCTATACTGCAATCCTGGAGACGTGTGCTACTATGCCAGCCGCAATGACAAATCCTATTGGCTGTCCACCACTGCACCAATTCCCATGATGCCCGTGGAGGAGGCCGAAATAAAACCATACATCAGCCGCTGCTCCGTGTGTGAAGCTCCATCTGTGGCCATCGCTGTACACAGTCAAGATATAACAATCCCAATGTGCCCAGCAGGCTGGAGAAGTCTCTGGATTGGCTACTCCTTCCTTATGGTGAGACTTCATCTCTAAAATGTTACACCTCCATCTTTTTTACCGTCCTCTAACTCATTCTGTCACTCTTTCACAGCACACGGCAGCTGGAGATGAAGGCGGCGGACAGTCTCTGGTGTCTCCAGGCTCCTGTCTAGAAGATTTCCGCACCACTCCCTTCATCGAGTGTAACGGGGCCAAGGGTACGTGCCACTACTTCGCCAACAAGCAGAGTTTCTGGTTGACATCTATCGATCAGACCTTCCAGAGTTCCCCTTCCTCTGAGACACTGAAAGCCGGTCAGCTCTTGGCACGCATCAGCCGCTGCCAAGTGTGTATGAAGAACCTGTGAGCTGTTACCCATCAACATATTTGACACTATTGCAGCAAAGCAGCATTATAATTAACTCGAGCAGAACGGGCCATGCTAATACTTCATTCCAAATGTCAACCGGATGGCAACATCACAAGTTAGGCTTTTAAAATTACTTCATGTATTTAATGTATCACATATGATGCCCTCAGAGAATTGGTGGCTGACTAAATACTTTTTTCCCCCACTGTATGTGCATAATGAGAAGCAAAAAGCCAGAGATGCATGAAAGCATAGCTATTTACTTTTATATATATATATATGAAATGGTGCTTAATTTCTAACTTATTACCTCAGCATTATCAGACCTGAATTAATATTACCAAAAACATACAGCTGAACCAAAGAAGCCCATGCTTATGCACTTCTCCACCCTTCTGTGTTATGAGTAGCACGTTGTGAATGGAGGGGTTGGGAATCAAGAACCGGTTCTTATTCAAAACAAGCTCATTTTTTTCTTTTCTTTTTTAAAGGCAGTATCTATTTACACTAAATGCAGATAGCAGACTTTGTATTTAGTCTCAGTACAATTAGCACACCTCTTCTTCCCAGCCAACAGGGAATGTTTTTGGCAAGGTTCTCTCAAAGTTATGAAAACCGTTCTTCTAGTAACATTGGTGGACTGTTTGTTCAAAGTTATCCAGACTTTAATAATGTTGTCATAATGTTTGCACAAAACGTCATTTATACATCATTCATTCAACTTTTTTTAAACGTTAATATTTGTTTCAGAATGTTCAGAGAAAATTTTAAAGTAACATTCCCATAATGTTTGCAAAATGATTTAACAGAAACGGACTGTTTTAAGTGTTCAGAGATTGTTCATAAATACTTTAACGGGAATGTTAGCATAATGTTCTCAGAACACTTTTTTTTTTGTTAGTTGGGTTTCTGCACTTCGTGATTCAGTTCTGTTAACGATTCTGGATTGACTGCATTCACTATAATAAAATATGCCAAGCCGATCAGTGTTAATCTAGTTTTCTGACGTCTGTGCATATGAATTCTATTAGTAATTATTTCATGTGATTACAAACACACACATGCACAATGCTTTGCAGACGTGGAGCATGACACATCTCATAAAAATGTCATTTGAAGCAGTACTGTTGGTTTAATAAATATAACAAAGATTTTCAAAGACAGCAACATATAATCTTGTTCTGAAAGGACCTCATCATTCGACAACAAGATTTCTGAGGATAGTGATTGCAATAAGAATTGTTTTCCAATCATTGTCCATTCTCTCTTCTTTAAAAATGACTAAAAGAATCGTTAACAGAACAGAACCACCGAGTCAAAAAACGGAATCATTTAATTCCACACGATTCTCATCCCTATAGAACAGCTACTTTAAATACAGTGCCTTCTGATCATATTTGAACTCTTATATAAATATAATTTCACCAGACTTACACTAACACCATCTTCTGCTGCCTGCACATAAGTTTTGCTTTGTGTTTGTTTTTTGATGTGCTATATATGAACAGCTTAGAATTAAGTATTACCCCGTATTGTGTAATGTTGTCACCTGACACTATTTATCAGATGGAGACAAAGAGTAGGGTGTTCATTGGGTATTTTGTTTCATAAAGGTCATAAACTCTGAGACTTGAAGCTTTTAACTAGAGTTCTGTCCAGTCAGGAGGCTCTGGATTCTGGTTTGTTTGAGATGAACCCTCTCTTGGTTACACCAATTGCACTGATTTTCTCTGAGGTTTACAGGACACATGTTCAGGTCATTAGAAGACTCGAGTTCAATCTTTGTCCCACTTTCACATGCTCAAGCAGGCTGTATCTTCTGTAAACAAAGTCTAGAAACAATGGCTAAACCAAACGTGGGTCACCTAAACGTGGTCAAGCTATTTTGGACTTTGAGCAGCTTTGCCCATTTTCAGTGCACATTACACAAGTATTATTGTCCTGAAGCCCATAAACCACGAACCTGTCTTTGACACAATTAAAGAGAACCAAAAAAAGATTATAATTCAAAACACTTTTTGCATTGAAAACAAGTCACTGCTTTTTTATCAAATGTACTTTAAATGTAATTATGTGGAATATTTGAAGACATTGATTTTGAATTGTATTGCTGAATAAACGAACAATAAATGCTTTTTGTTTGTCGCATTTGTGTCATCTCTCATTTTAATGATATCTGAACAATATCTACCTTGTAGAAAGTGAAGTATGAACTCATACACACTGCTATTCAAAAGTTGGGGTGCAGTTTTTCTTTCTTTCTTTCAGAAATTAATACTTTTACTCATCAAGGAAGCAATAATTTAAAAAAAAAATCAGTTTTCACAAAAACAACAATAATAAGCATATTAGCATATTTAAGTATATGCATAAAAATCAGCATATATGAATGATATGTGACCCTGGACCACAAAAGCAGTCATAAGGGTCAGCTGAAAGCTGAGTAAATAAGCTTTCCATTGATGTATGGTTTCTTAGGATAGGACAATATTTGGCCGAGATACAACTATTTGAAAATCTAATATTGAGAAAATCGCCTTTAAAGTTGTCCAAATGAAGTTCTTAGCAATGCATATTACTAATCAAAAATTAAGTTTTGCTATATTTACAGTAGGAAATGTACAAAATATCTTCATGGAACATGATCTTTACTTAATATCCTAATGATTTTTGGCATAAAAGAAAAATCTATAATTTTGACCCATACAATGTATTTTTGGCTATTGCTACAAATATACCCCAGCGACTTAAGACTGGTTTTGTGCTCCAGGGTCACACATCTGAAGGATCATGTGACACTGAAGACTGGAATAATGATGCTGAAAACTCAGCTTTGATCACACAGGAATAAATTACCTTTAAAGAGTTAGTTCACCCAAAAATGAAAATTCTGTCATTAATTACTCACCCTCGTTTCGTTCTAAAAACCTTTGTTAATCTTCAGAACACAAATGAAGATATTTTTGCAAGGATATTACCACAATCAACGCACAGAAACGTAACAAGGACATCAGAGTACCACAGACCGTAATCAGCGTTGTTTACGTTCAGCATGCGCGCGCTGTCAACTGCACGTAAACAACGCTGTTTACGTTCATTGCGTTCTGGGGTACTCTCCAAAATGACGGTAACTCTGGGAGAAGAATTGCTGAATAAATTGTTATTATTGTTTTCTTTGCGCACAAAAAGTATTCTCGTAGCTTCATAAAATTACGATTGAACCCCTGATGTCACATGGACTATTTTACCGATGTCCTTGCTACGTTTCTGTGTGTTGATCGTGGCAATATCCTTGCTGTCTATGGGAGGGTCAGAGAGCTCTCAGATTCCATCAAAAATATCTTAATTTGTGTTCTGAAGATGAACGAAGGTCTTACGGGTTTGGAACGACATGAGGGTGAGTAATTACTGACAGAATTTTCATTTCTGGGTGAACTATCCCTTTAAATATTTTAAAACTGAAAACAGTTATTTTAAATTGCAATACTATTTTCATAAGAGACTATATACAATATGTTTAAAATGTAAAAAATGTTACGAATCCCAAAACTTAAACAGTAGTGTACTTAATAAAGCTACTGCACACCAACCACACAGACTAACCCATTTATTCCAAACTTTAGGAATTTTTATTTTTCTCAAATTAGAATAAGTGAGGCAGTATCAGAAAATATTCATGTGATTTCCACAAAATATAATGTACACCAGATATAATAATAAAAAAAGAGTCCATTTCATTTCATTAATGCAAAGAAGAAAAAAATCACAGAAAATAAAAACTAAAAATCAGCTATTCTGTATGATTACCAAGTGCTTCTATCTTTTAATTCCCCCCAAAAGTTTTTTAATACTGCTCTGGGAAAAACATAAGTACATAGCAGTAGTTCACATGAATTCTAGTTTTAGGTATGATTTTCACCCATTCCGCCTTTGGCATGGATTGACAACAATTCTCACGTCTCCTATATTTGTCCAGCTCTAGGCACAACATCCTGCTTTAGTCCTTTTTGGCTCCATTGGCGTCTCCAGGTCCACAGTGGCACTCTCTCCCTCGCTCCTTTTCTTCAGGATAGAGGGCAGAACCAGCTCAAAGAGGGTTTCAAACAAAGCGTCCACACTGTAACCCGTTTTAGCGCTTGTCTCAAAGCACATCCTCTCGGCGGGCAGACAGGCCTTCTCCTCCAGGCCTTTGTAGCGAAGCACGCGGCCGTACAGGGCCATGGCGTCCTCTCTGCTGACCTGTTTGTGCTGAAGCGGAGTGGCCGGAGGAGTTGGACACGTGACCACAGGCTGGGGTTCGTCTCTTCGCTCGCTCTCTGTGAGTGGCTCTTGAGCGAGAGCGTCGGTAAGGTCCGCTTTGTTACCCACAATGGCAAATATGCAGTCAGTGTTGGCAGTGTCGGTCAGGGACAGGAAGCGGTTTTCCAGCTCAGCCAGGCTCTGCCAGTTGGTAACGTCATAGGTGAGGATGACTGCAGCCGCGCCACGACAGTACATAGAGCCCAGGCCATGAAACTGCTCTCGACCTGAACACAACAGAAAACACAAGCAGGAGTGTAAAGCACAGTCATGCAGTACTGCATTTCAGTGTAGATTTGGAGAATTTGAACTTTATTTGAGCTCTATTTAAACTGAATGCTTCTACGTTACTTTTCCAAGACAAAATCATACAAAAACATCTTTTTTTTTTAATACAGTTTTACAGCCCTCGTGCATGTTATTATGTTTGTCAAAAACTTAGGCTGGCTGTCAGTTGGAATATTAGAACTATAGACATCTACATACACTCACGGGCATCAATCACTTCACTGAATACTTGCCAGCTAAGAAATAAATAATTATCTTACAATCCATCTGTTTTCAAATCCACATAAATTTAACATGAATACAACATCAATGTCTGTCAAAAAACAAAAACATCCGTAATAACATGCTAGTATTTATGAGAAGCCAGCTGAGGTCCAGGGAGTGCACGCATATCTCTGAAAATCCCCACTACCGGATGTTTTGACTACGTCATTGCTTTCCGAGAAGGAGAAGAAAATGGTGACCTGAGCGGCTTCAACATGTTGTCTGTCAAAGATAATAACAGACCTAATACATACTGCACGCGAGCATAAATTCGTTCTTCACTTGATGAAACTGACAGGTGATTTGAACTTCTCTCTTGTTTAAAAGATTAAGGCAGTTCTCAAAGTTTGATCAAATGTTTCATTTTCCAATAAATACATTTCTATATGATTCGTTCCCATATACAGTGGTGGCCATTTTTTATTAGAACACCTGACAGAACTGAAAATATTGACCTTTTATTGCCTCCAAAACATGATTTCATTTCAAAATGTTCATTAAACACACAGATGGTTGCTCTGAGCACAACAAATATAAGATGAAGCGAGTCGTACTGTTTTTATCCACTTTTAACTTTAATATTTGGTATGTCCACCTATTGCAGCAATTACAGCACATCTCTCTGGCATAGTGTCAATATATTTCCTGAGAACTTCAACACTAATGTTATTCCATGCCTTCTGCAGCTCAAGCCAAAGGCTTTCCTTTGAATGTACAATAGATCTGTCCAGTGATCAAGTAACAGTGAGGTGGCCAGTCCATCATTTTCAGCGTTCCAGCAGATTCCTTCCGTCACAGGTGCTTCTGGCAATACTTCGTTTTATGGGTATTGTAATGGCCAATTCAACAAAAACAACTGAAACCTCTTAAACATGCCAAGTGTTCTAACAATTTTGGCCACCACTGTATACACGCACACTAACAGTTTTCAGGATATTAGTTTCAGTTTGACTAAACTTGGTAAACATTAGCAAAACCTGCTGACTGTACAATATTTTGTGCATTAAGTGCACATTTGTGCATTGTGACTAGACCTCAAGGGCAGCTCAGTCGTGGTATTGAAGGTGGGAGAGAGCGCTGTACATTCACTCCCCCCACCTACAATCCCTGCCGGCACGAGATTCGATAACCTTTGGGTTACGAGTCCGACTCTCTAACCGTTATGCCACGACTTCCCCTTCCCCTAAGGTTACTTCAATGAGAAAAGTTCAATTTTACCGTACTTGCTACAGCCCTGCTGACGGTGATTCACTCAATAGAATTAAACACAAGTAACCTGAATAGTTCTGAGAGGCCAAATTGACTGAATAAACGAAAGAAAGAAAGAGTTAAATACTGAAAACAAACCTTCTTTCACTTTCTCCTTTAAAAAGAAAGCCAAAGGTTGTTGGTCATGATACTGAGAGCTGTAACAGCAGAAATACAAGAGTTCATTGTTGTAGAAATATGTAGTGGTCTTCAACTAACTTGGCTTCTGCTGTCTGTGTTTGAAGGGTGAGAGAGAAACACAGCTCTCTTCATTGAGAGTCTGAGATTTATTTGACAGTGATTTCACATTTCTTGTTTGTATGAAGGCTAAATACCAATAAAAGGTGAACATTTATTTATTTGCGTCATTTTTTTCCTAAAATATTATATAGTTTTGTAGGAGTAGGTTTCATAGACTTGGCAAATTAATTTTTCATAAGTTTGTAGGTACAGACATCTGTTGTGGCCGTTCTTGGCCGTTTTTGTGAGGCTTTTTTAATAGTGTTCATATCGATATCGGAATTATATCGTATCGACCGAAATTAAGAAATATATGGTGATATAAATTTTGGCCATACCGTCCAGCCCTATTTGTGCCTCATAAAAATGAGTACTTAAAGGCTCATTTTAATTTTACAATACTTGCATACAATTAAAGGGATCAAATTAAGGAATTCGGTTTACATTACCCACTAATAGGCCTGTCACGATAACAACTTTTTGTTGTGCGATCTATTGCCCCAGAAATAATTGCGATAAGCGATATTGTCATTTTAAGACCATTTTATGCCACTGAATATATAATCAGAATGTAACCGCATAAGAATGCAAGAAGGCCTACACATTTCCAAATGACAAACTTTTCATTTTTAAGAATATTTAGATCATGGAAATGAAGTATCAAAATATTAGATACCTTAAAAAACTTGAAAAAAATAGTAAATATTTTCTAACAAAAAGTGCAAGGTAACAAGAACAAAAAAACACAAATGCACAAATAACTTCTTTGAAAGATTTTTCCCTGACCTTCTTTTCTCTGTAAATGAAGGGTGCACACTATTGCTGAAAAACACAGTCACTACTTAGCAGTCAGATGTCTGTGTGCACAAAGGCACAGATCACTAAGCAAGGCCATATCTGCAGATGAAACTTTTTTTTTTTTTGTAGAAGCATTTTAAAAATTTGCACCAACTACACCACCTTACGTACGAGAAGCTGCAAAAGGTACAGGCGCAAGTGGAATGTAAAAAACCATGGTGACATTCATTTTTAAGTAAATATAATTGGCGATATATTGCGTCACCAAAAATTATTGAAGTCATGTACATATATTGCGCGATAAGTCGATATATTGATTATTGCGACAGGCCTACCCACTGACATTAAAATCTTCATTGCACATAAACAAATTAACAATGTAACTTTAGCAACTCAAAACTCCTTCAACAGTGAAACTAAAAAGTGGTTTGTTTGAGACTTTGTGACGTCAGAAAGATAAATACATTTCGCAGATGCTTTTATCCAAAGGTATTATAACATATTCAAGGCATACATTTTATCTTTCATGAATTCCCTGTGATTCAAACCCACAAACTTGTGTTGCTAGCAGCATGCTGTACTGTCTGAGCTACAGGAACACCAACAACAGCCACTCAGACATGGTGAGCTACTACACTACACTACACATCACCAGATGAACTAATGATAGCACCTGCTGCTCTGCAGATCTTTCTGAAGAATTCAAACATTACAAATGACTGACTAAAAATCTCTGATCATTTCAGCCTCATCTCAGTCTGAGTGCATCTCTTTTGCATGAAGTTATTTTACATGCAGAGAATTTACACGTTGTCTAAAGCCTGACAAGAAAGCCAGAAAAATCAAGTTTTATTGAGTTACTTATTTACTAATCCTTTAGACAAAATATGAATATATATATATATATATATATATATATAAATTCTTGTTTGTTTATTTTTTGTTTTCTTTGTGCACAAAAAGTATTAAAACTAAAATTACAGTTGAACCACTGACGTCACATGGATTATTTTAACGATATCCTTACTACGTTTCTGGGTCTGGGAACATTTCAGTTGCTGTCTATGCAGGGTAAGAAAGCTCTCGGATTTCATCAAAAATATCTTAATTTGTGGTCTTGGAACGACATGAGGCTGAGTAATTAATGACAGAATTTTCATTTTGGGTGAACTCTCTCTTTAAAAAAGAGCAGCCATATACTTAAAAAAATTATATAATATAATAAGAATTAGGGCTGCACGATAAATCGAAATGGAATCGAGATCGCGATTCGACAGCACGGTTCTGTGATCAGCAGTAAATCTCCATCCAAAGGCCAGAGGGCGCTCTCGCGCTGAAACTCCAAATACGCCTCGCAGAAGAAACCCAGAAAATGCCTAGCGCTGCAGCTGAATAAACAGAAGATTCAACTGCTTTCACTGATTCAATGTGACTAATAAACACACGACTACGGCAATATACGGTTTATCGGAGTTCTTATTATTATAATTTTCATTAAAATACTAAATACTATGAAATATGTTGCGTGCCTTATTCTGTGTAAGAAGCCACATCATCTCACAGAAGGATTTATTTCAAACACTCGACTGACGTTATGAAGTGAGTTTGGAGTAACAATATGTTATTAAATGTGGTATTTTCACATGCTTTCAGATGGAGCAGCATTTACTTCACAGAGCCGTAGTTCACTGACAAGCCATGCAAACAGCTGTCGTAATCGCAAACGATTTCTTCGATTTCAGAATTTGCGTAACTTGTCAGTGAACTACGGCTCTGTGTAGTAAATGCTGCTCCATCTGAAAGCACGTGATGATGATTTCCTGCTGATTACAGAACCGGCTTTACTAACAAAATGCGCATGACAATCGCATTCGATTAATCGTGCAGCCCTAATAAGAATATAGTTTGAATATCAATCATATTTAGCTGTGCCGCACATGCAGCGCGGAGGCTCTAGAAGGGTTTCAGTAACATACTGACTGACTAAGTGACTGAATTTTGTTGATGAAAATTATTTTGTTTTGTTTAAAAAAAAACATGTTGATATTGTTTGTATTAAAATTAAACTTTCTTTCTCCTTTCACATGTTCAAAGTTAAATAGAAATACTTAATACTGTAATACTTCTCACCTTCTCTTTAAAGGAATAACTACCATTTCGGTCCTTTAGTGTGACGTAATGTGTGACACACATAAAAGAACCACAGATTAGTTTTTTTTAATCTCTAAATATCTTTAAAAAACAGTTGAGTATTGCAGTAGGGGAGATATAATCATCATTCATCTTAAAATGGTATAATTTTCTGCAGTTTTGAATGGATGACAGCAAAGTTTGTCTTGTGGCCAAAGTTTGTCTTGAAAATGAAAAAAATTATGTTATTCATAATTTCATATGAAATAAATAACACTATATGTAAATTAGTGTCTTACAATTAAGATTACTCTCTCTCATGCTATTTGTATATTATTAAATGTTTTGCTATGTCACACCATAGGACAAATTTACTGTACAGTTCAGTAAAAATAAAAAAAAATAAAAAAAAACAGTGACAGATTTGACGAAGATGAAGTGACCCTTTATATTTTCTCAAACATCAGAATTCACACTACATAAATATATGTATTTCTTCTTCAAAAATGGTGTTTTACAAAAAAAGCTTTTTTTACTGCCTATTTGTCAACTACCCACAAACATTATATTTACACACAATATTATTTTCCTAAAAAAATATGTACTGTATAATCAAGTAAACCTACATTTCTTCAGTCCAGAAAATGTTCATCTTGAAAGATTAATAACAATATAAACATTAACAATATTCTAACATTATAAAATTAATTAGAGATTTCACAGCAAAAAGGCGTGTGTATTATGACCTGAAGGGGGAATTTTAAGATTATACTAGTCCGAGGGCAGAAGGCATGTAGAAGTTTTGATCATGTTGATAATTTATAAGGGCCTTAGAAATGTAATACAGTGTGCTTTATAGGGTTAAAGACATAGTGGAACATGAAAATGAAAATGAACTAACAAAAAATGTATGGAACTTTGACATGTCACTTTGCTCATATGATGACACTGCATGCTCAGTACTTCTTTCTTGGTAATTCAGGTTTTTCCACTAAACCCAAAGAGGATCACATTCGAAATTGAGAACAAAAAGTTTCATAACATCTTAATTTACCTGTGAATATCCCTCCTAGACCCCCACCCCTGAGAAACAACTGTGTGAGTGACCAGTAAAACCTTCAGTTTCCACACACCCACGCACAGATTCAACACATACTCATCTGACTTGCACACAAGCATGTGACTTTTTGCCTGTAGAGACAGCAAACAGCTCTACACGGGGTCATCTGTCATCTGAACGGAATAACATTTCACAGGAAATGACTGAGAAAGGACATCCTTTTTACATTATTAAATGCATGATTACCTCCAGTCTGACGGGCTCCGTACAAAGTTTGTCGAAATAAACCCCATTCGTGTGTGTGTGTGTGTGTGTGTGTGTTAGAAAACTCAATAGCAATTGTTCCCTGATACAGTTGGACACGACGCCGATGTTATAACTCCAGAAGTTTCCAGTCAGGTTTAACAGCAGCGCTGCTGTCCGATTCGTCAATGAATCGTTCTTTCGAGTCAAATCTTTTCTAAAGATTCGGTCAAGGACTTAATCCCTCCGAGCGATTTCTGAGCCAAAAGCCAACAGAACGTCGTTTTTTTTTTAAATGAATTGTATTATTGTTGAATGTAAATATTATAGTTATGACTTTTTATTTATTTATTTATCAGTTGAATAATGACTGCAACTGGGACACGCAAGAATACAATAAATATGCGTATTAATAAAACGTATATTTTAAAAGGTTTATTTGAACATTTAAAAGCAAGCTGAGATGTCCGAGATCATATAATGAGGTGATGGCTGTAAGAAATCACTGAATCACTTTAGTAACCTGTTCTTTGAAGTGAACTGTTCAAAAGAACCGATTCGCAGAAATGAATCAGAGTTCTTAGCCAACGGTGGTGGGCGGGGCAACTTTAACTTGAGTGCCAACGTCACAGGAAGTAAACAGGAAAGGCGGGGCTAAATAAATATCGCTAATATTGCCTTTTCTAATAGCGTTGTAACCAGTCTTCGCTTCAGTGAGTAGCATTGGCCTGGGTCTATTTCATGTCAAATATGGACTGGATGCCGCTTATGTCACCACGCATAGCAGAGCGTCAGCGGAAGTCTGATGATTATAGAGGACAAGTCTGATCGCGGGAAGTCGTGTAACACAGAGCTATACTCAGAATTAAATCTTGAACTTTGTTCCTATGATCTGACTGGATACTGACCACAAGATGTGCAAGTTCTACGACGAGATGGAGAGGATATTGAGCAATCGGTCCTTAGTAGAGAGCCAGGATATTGATAGTGTCGCTGTTGGGGGAGATGAAACGATGGATGAAGATGCTGAGAGTACTGAACTCTTGCAGGAGGCTCACATGGATGGCAGTGGTGAATGCTCCTTTATGGAGCATCCGGTCAAAACTGAGTACCCATCCTGCCCCATTCCGGTGACAGTGGGAGGCATGAGTATGTCAACTTATTCCGATCCGTCAGAAAGCAATGATCTGCCATCTTTAGCCTAATCGGTCTGGTTTCTTGTATGTATGTATGTGTGTGTGTGTGTGCGTGTTAATATTTGTGCGTTCTTCTCTTAAAGGTTCGTATCCAACCAAACAGAGCAGCCTGACGAAGACCAACTCGCCGGCAGCCACGTCCAGCAGGCCACGGAGAAGCAAGAAGCGCTTCGCGAACATGTCGCTGGAGAAGCTGATGGAGAAGTTCTTGGAGCAGAGCATGGAAGCAGAAGACAACTTCTACAGGCTCGAGGAGCAGCGTCTTCAGGCCGAGGATAAACGCAGGGAGGAGGAACATTCCAGAGAGTTGCAGATGCTACAGATGTTGGGCCAGATTTTCGCTGGCATTCGCGCACCCTCTCCTGCACCGCAGGCCACTCCGCAGCCCTCTTGTATCCCTCAGACTAAGCCCGCCGTACCCCCCACGCGCCCCCCTTTTGGGAATGGTAACCATCCGCCTGCCTTGACCGAGTTTGCCAGCCACAGCCAACCAGCTGGCCCAGGTCTGCTCATGGAAGAGGGTGACGCTCAATGTTCGTGTAGAGTTGCCATTTATTTTGAATTGCCATTTGTTACACAGTCATAAAGCGGCGATAAACACAATGTTTTACTGCTAAAGTCCCATGAAAAAGAATAGATCTCCCAAATATGGAAATTCTGGTGTTATTATTATTATTATCATTATTTTGGTTGAACACAGAGCGATTTGAAAGAATTTTGAAGTAGGTATTTTGGTCCTTGTACATTGGGTTCATTCGTTTTTTGATTTATATGTATGCATTGGGCAGACGTTTTTATCCAAAATGACTCAAATCGCATTTGAAGAACACCTTTACATTTTTACTAGCGCTTGGGAATCTCTGAGAATCAAACCCAGGACCTTGGCATTGCTAGCACCACACTCTACTGTTTCAGCTGCAGGAAAGTTTCTTTATTAAATATTTAAAGCAGAAAAATGTAGATACGCATCTTGATTATTAGATTTCGATATGTGTCCAGGCATGACACGCCCCCTTTCCGCTGATTGGTCAACCAAAGATGAGTGTGCTCCATCAACAGAATATTAATCACACACTGCTGTAGTTGTACAGATTTTTCAAGTGTTTATTGCAACTACATTTTGTCTCTTTCTCTCATCAAACAACTGGACTAAGAAATGCTTTGACCTAGTATTACCTGAATATTCAAGGTATTTATGCATATTCGACCTCTTCACATAATGAAAAATCAAGTCCGTTATTTTTTAATAAATGAAGAAGGCATTGTTTTCTACTTTTTCCTCCTCTTAATATTACATTGAAAAGGGAATGAACTCAATGTACACTGATCTATTTTACATACAATGACGATGCTATATCGTGACCGAAAAGGCTCCAAAACCATAAAATGGGTCCGTACAGACATATTCCAAATCTTATAAAGCAAAGTTATAGCTTTATGTGGAATAAACTAATATTTTAGTCATTATTCACTGATAATCCTCCCTAGTGCTTAAGCTCTGAAATACAGTTTGTGTTTACATTCAGACTTGAGAATGTATGAGAACAGAGTGAGAATTCGGAGCTACAGCAAAGAGACAGATTTTTGGTGAAGAAAAGCCTGAATTTCAAGCTCAAATGGCTTCAAATGGCTCTCCGATATAGAGCTCAAGTTATATGGGCTTATCATTCTTTTGGGCCTTATGGAGCTTCACAGATTTTCTAACTATGAACTGTTGGATGGAAAAGAACTGAAAAGATTTTAAAAAAATATTCTCTCTTCACAAAATTTGAATTGATATAAGTATAAATTATGTGAAAATGATGACAATTTTCATTTTGGTTGAAACCGTTTTTTTTTTTTTTTTTTTTTGTATAAGTACAAACCTTTTAAAATTACTAGTCTAATCCCAATGCATGGAACTGAAGTAAGCTGGTCTGGTTTGGGATGCATTTAATTATTGTTACTATATTCTTGTCTCAGTCATAGAGCGCTCTTTCTCTCTGGGAACGGCAGCAATGGACAATGTCATTCCTCTTTTAAGAAACACAATTCCTCCACTTACGTCCAAAAAACACAAGGGTCAGGACGGACGCATTGGAATCATTGGGGGATGTCAAGAGTAAGTGCTGCACAGATCTTTCTCAGGGCTATACACTTACTAAATTACTATAAGCAGCTGTGGTGAAGCTTCAGTGGGTTCTGCACATGCATGGCCGACTAATCGGATTAAACCTTTTTAAAAAAGATATTTGGGGAAAATGATCAGACTTTCTATTAGGTAGCCTTAACTACTATGTACTAACATTAAATACTAAGACTTTTTTGTTTTAACAAAAAAACACAAAGACTATGATTTACTGTGTAACTATGTGTTGTTCTGAAAATGTTCCACTTTTTTTGTTAATACTTTTAGGGTATAGTTAGGATTATATGGGTTAAAGTTTGGGAAAAGGGTTCGGGTTATAGTTGTGGGTAAAGTTAACAGTGGACTATAAATGTGAAAAGTACCTCAAATATAATTCCAATGCACCGACATGTATGTACATAAGTATATTGTTTCAAATGGTTAAGTATAAGGCTATCTAATGTAAAGTGTGACCAGGGGAATAAATACAAAATTATAGGGCATTTTTCATATATTTCCTCTTTTTCGGAGCTGTTCTGTTTAGACTGTGTACTTTCTAGAGCTTTTTCACTTTCAACCACATACCATCAAGGCATGCTCTGCCACAACAGCATTTTATTAGGTGTTACTGTTTATTCTGTCTGTATGTGAATTTGCTTGGTGAAACTTACATTTTTGCACTGTTCTTGCTAGGTACACAGGAGCACCTTTCTTTGCAGCGATCTCGGCTTTAAAAGTTGTAAGTATTCTGTTAAAAATTCAGTCCATTTTTTTTTTTCTCATCTGCATTTTGTCTTTTCATAGTTTAGCGAGATACACAGAGTGAATTGTCTTAATGATCCATGAGTGGATTTTGACTCATATTTATCAAAGATCATGAACAAAAAATGTATCCTCAAATATATTATGCAGCATTAATATTATGTTTTTAGCATTGGTAATAATAAATGTTTCTTGAGCACCACATCAACATATTAAAATGATTTCTGAAGGATCATGTGACACTGAAGATTGGAGAAATGGCCATCACAGTATTCATTTTGTATTCATTTTAAAGGGTTAGTTCACTCCAAAATTAAAATTTTGTCATTAATTACTCACCCTCATTTCGTTGTAAACACATAAGACCTTTGTTTTAACATTAGTCTCCAAAATGACGGAAGATAGTAACTCGTGAGAGAAGCATTGTTGAATAAAGTTGTTATTTTTGTTTTTTTGCTTACAAAAAGTATTTTCGCAAAATTGAAGTTCAAAACTGACGTCACATGGACTATTTTACCGATGTACGTTTCTGGACCTGGGAACATTACAGTTGCGTTGCTGTCTATGCAGGGTCAGAAAGCTCTCAGACTCAGATTCCATCAAAAATATCTTAATTTGTGTTCTGAAGATGAACAAAGGTCTTGCGGGTTTGGAACGACATGAGGGTGAGTAATTAATTACAGAATTTTCAATTTTGGGTGTGCTAAATTGTATTAATATTTTACAATATAACTTTTTACTGTATTTTTCATCAAATAAATGCAGCCAAAAACCTTACGGAGCCCAACATTTTGAACAGTGTATTTGCATAAAATTGAAAAAATAAATAAAGAAATGTGCATTGACCTTTTGAGCTGGCAAAATGGGAGCTGAAATATGCTCAAATGCTGAAATATTGGCAGATATGTCAGTCTATTACCTTCTAGTCATCCTGCCTGTTTTCCAGGGAGCCGATCTGTCTCATGTGTTCTGCACCAAAGATGCAGCTCCAGTCATCAAGTCCTACAGTCCTGAACTCATTGTCCATCCAGTGCTGTAAGCAGGAACTCTTTTTAGACATAATCCTTGATTGCAAGTGAATTTTATGAAATATCTCTGGTGGCCAACAGAAGAGTTTCTGACAAGTAATTTGTTATGGATCTCCAGGGATATTTGATTCAATCCTTTTTGCCAGCTGAATCGCATTTGGTTTATTGTCATGTCGAGCGAGATTTGAGCATGATGGTGCTGTTTCTCCAGAGACAGTCCCAATGCTGTGGAGGAGATCGAGAAATGGCTGCCCAGGCTTCACAGTCTGGTTGTGGGACCAGGTCTGGGGAGGGAGGATATGCTTCTGAAGAATGCTAAGGCAAGAGAAATGATACCATAAAAAAAGTCTTATGACATTTGTGTGGCAATTTAGTTGTTAATATGAAACACATAGCATTAATATCTTTTCTTTTTAAAAAGGTAAATTCTATCTGATTCCCTTTCATAGTACCAACCACAAACTTTGATAAAGCTCTTGTTTTAAAAGGCTTATGCTTAAATACTTAAATCATTTGTTGCAAAGTTTTGTAGACCGTTATAATAATTTTGTAAGTTGATCACTGCACAACATTTGTCATGTCTCAGTTTGTTATTTTACAGTTTTATTGACTTTTGTTTTTGTAAAATGTGGAAAATAAGTAGGTGTGTCCACGTTCAATGCACACAGACTGAAGTAGTTTAAGTCTTTGGTTCTTTTAATTGTGATGATAGATTATTGAGAGGTCAAAACTCAGAGGAATACCAATCATCATTGATGCTGTGAGCTCAGAAATGGCTTTTTATATATTATGGTATTAGTGATGTGTTGCATATTGTCTGAAATGATGTAAAAGCATGATCTTGAACCAACATCAATGTTTTTCTGAATTAGCAGGCTAGGGATTTGCTGGATAAAATACTCACTTTATGCATGTATGCATTGCACATTCACATTTGTGTTTCTTTACAGGATGGGCTTTGGTTAGTCGCAAAAGAACCCTCAGTCATTCAGGGATATCAGAGAGGAATCCTCACACCCAACTTTATGGAGTTTACCCGTCTGTATGAGGCCATGGTGAGTTTTGAATGTAGTAATATAATGTCTATGTAGCTGAGCAGGTTTCTTTTGTATGTAATATTGAAGGCTCTTTTTACATCTGGTATTGACATTCATCTCATCTTATCAGACTATAACGATACTTTGCCTGGTATTGTATGCAGCTCAAATGTGTCTCATATGCTCACTTGTGATCAGATCACCTGACATAGATGATATTACCATGCATAAACTGAGCCTTTGTTTTTACAACATTGCTTTCACTGCATGCCTGGTTCCAGAATCAGATAACAAGAGGTGCTTCTGAAATTAGTGAGGGTGCTTTAGTAAAGTGTAGATGTAATGAACCTAAGGAACAGCTCCTAAGCACCACCTTAACAAGAATAACAAGATACACTCAAGGGATTATACGTTTTGCAAGTCATTATTTTTACACAACAGCATTTCTAAAATACTCTGGAGGGCATAAATGAGTTGCTGACTCATAATACACAGTTGACACAATATAAAACCACAATATAAATGTTTTTCTATTAATTTCTTAGTGTAATTTTATGTTAATTAATACACATCTATTTTGACTTTATCCTAACCATTGCTATTGTTACCATTATGTCAATCACTGAAACTTCAGAAGTGATCCCACATTTAAATGCTGCTGTCACTCCTGGCATTTTGTAGGCATTGTGTACATCACATGTACATGACTGTTGGTCCTCTTAGCAGCATAAAAACTATTCAGTTTTTACTATTCAACTATTCAGAGATCAGTTGCTCAAGTCTACTTTATCAACACTGCAAATATGCATTGCTCTCCAGATGTGCTGTTATTACAGTTTCAGTTGAGGGTGCTTATCACCTCTAGTAACCCCGTAGAACTGGGCCTGTTTCACTGTTATGCACTTTCTACACCAGGGGTGTTCAGTCCTGTTCCTGGAGGACCAATGTCCTGCAGAGTTTAACTCTAGCCATCTCCAACTGCTGGAAGTTCTTAGTGAGTCTGAAAGCCTTGATTAACTGGTTCAGGTGTGTTTAATTGGGGTTGGAGAGTGTTATCACTATGTCGGAGACACGCTAGCTTTCCCAAGGCAGACGAACTTAGTGGTTACAATCATCCGGGTTTAAATCGAGTTCAAAATGAATTGATTTTGATGCAATATTAACACTGAAGCTCGCAGGCGGCTATGGTAAGGGGCATGACACTTCCCGACCAGGCGCCGAGTGCTGCCAATCACAACACACACTGGCCCAGCTAACCAACCACAGCACACACTGGCCCAGCTAACCAATCACAGCACACACTGGCCCAGCTAACCAATCACAGCACACACTGACCCAGCTAACCAATCACAGCACACACTGACCCAGCTAACCAATCACAACACACACTGGCCCAGCTAACCAATCACAGCACATTTCGTATTTCAGAAGGCAGGCCTTCATTTGATACAGGAACTATTCGAGCCGTTCATGCCAGACTGGGGAGGGAGGTGTTGTAATAATGTAAAATATGTGGAAAAATAATGTTTTTCGAATAACCTAGTATGAGAGCCTGTTCTAGTACACCCCCAAAACAAGACTTTGTAAACGAGCATAATAGGACCCCTTTAAGTTGGAGAATTTTGCAAATTTTCCAAGTTGGAATTTACAGGAATTAAAAAGAATTAATCTTACAAACTGTATAATATACAAACAGAAATATAAAAAAATCCCTTTAAAAAGTTGGTGCACGTGGTATTGTTCTGTAGAATAAGATTAGAAGAAAAGCTTGTAAAAAAACACCAATGAAATGCCATGCACAGATATATAAATAGTTAGCTGGAATGGTAAAAATGTTTACAATTGATGCTGGGCAATTAATAATATTAACATTAATAAAAGTAGGCTAGATATACAGAGGAACACTCAACATTTCAGCATGCCAAATCAAACTATAACCTACAACTGCATCCCAAATGATGCACTATACACTATGCACTTATACACTTTGTGCACTTTTATGTAATCAACCATGTAGTGTATGAATTATTTAAGGTCATTATGTAATTAATAATCAGAGTGTGATAGCCCCTCCCCCTTCGCTACTTGGTTAAAGCTGCGACAGTTGAGTGCATAAAGTGTCCAACATTCCACACTTCGTTTTTTGGTTAAGTGCATCATCCGGGTATTTAAAGTGCACTTTTTCTTTTTGGAATTTCCAGTGTGAACACACTATTTATACTACAGAACACCATAGAATAGTGCATAAGTGCGCGATTTGGGACACACCTTATGTTCTTGTATGATAACAGAAAACTGGCTAGCAGAAGAAACAGCGTTACAGTTGAACTAGGTTTAGCACATCTCATTTTCTGGCTAGTTAGCTGCTGTTTGATTTAGAATTTGTTAGTTAAACTTTAATAGATCAAATATATTTACTTTAGTACTATCATCAAAACTTACTTGAGTTTTGACTTCAGTAGTCCTGCTGTAGTGTGCAGATTCTAGAAATTATTTGTTTATGTGAGGAATGTGCAGGGTAGAAGTTCAACTGAATTTGCATTAAATCTGGTCATTTTAACCAAGGCTATGCTGCTTTTTTTTACTACAGTACATGTTAGATTAGTTCCCTAATCTGTAATTTTGCAGTTTCCAGTTTATTTCCATGCATTCCTATATATTCCTGTTCATTTCCATATATACCCGATGATTCCCTTGTAAAGTTTTCAACTTTAAACATTTCCGGAATTTTGCAACCTTAAAATTATTTCAATGTACTTGTATTAAGAAATTTTAATTAAAATTCCAAAAAACAAAAAGATGATGTTCAACATTTTGAATATTGTCTTGGATAAAGGGTGGCCTTGGAGTCAAAAAAAAGTTGAGAACCACTGTCCTAGAAAATTCCTTGTTTTGCCGTTTTAAAAAATCAAAACAATTACAAAAACCTTAACAGACACCTAATACATACAATTGAAGTATACATGCTAAATCAAACTTTGATTTCAGCATCATGAACCTCTGGACCGCACCGACCACAAGAGAAGTGCTCAGCAACTCGCCATCGCCATGGGCCACCTTACCTTGGTTTTGAAGGGGGAGGAGGACATTATTACTGACGGAAAGAACAGTTAGTGATGTTCTCCAAACATTCAGACTTCATAAGGTTCCGGTGCACAGTTTTCTGTCTCTAACATATTGCTTGTCTATCTGCTCTCAGTGCTGACCTGTACTCAAGAGGGCAGTGGGCGGCGGTGTGGAGGACAGGGAGATCTGCTCTCGGGTTCCTTAGGAGTCTTTGCCCATTGGGCGTTCAGCTCACCTCCAGATGCAACTAAAGGGTAAGTGGCTCCATTATCAGTAGTTATTTAATGTGTCATTGCACATCACTTTCAGATTAATAGTAAATGTTCCTTTTTTCCAGCATGAATCCTTCACTGGTAGCTGCATTCGGTGCTACTTCTCTGACAAGGCAATGTAATCGCCAGGCCTTCCACAAACACAGCAGGTCTACCACCACCTCTGACATGATCCAGGAGATAAGCTGTGCTTTCAAGAAGTTGTTTGAAAGCTAAACTACATGTGTATCCATTATGTTTCATGGTCATTATTAAGACTAAGGCCCAATCCCAATTCTATTTTATACCCCTTCCCCTTCCCCTTCCCCTTCCCCTTCCCCTACCCCTCCGCCTACCCCTTCCCCTTGTCTCTTGAAACAGAGTGTCAAGGGGTAGGGGTGAAAATGTTCCCCTAAGAATTGGGACACCACTACTATGCCGTCACACGTCGTCTAGCACCTACAATACACACACCTATACTGGTGTGCTGGTGTGCATTAGAGCCTTTAATTACCGTTCTGTATTAATGCGCTGCTTACTTACACGCACACACACACACACACACACACACACATAAGATATCGCGCAGCTCACACATCCAGGCGCAAAGAACCTTGTCAACGCTGCCCCACGACTTTTATTAATAACAGTTTAAATACTGAATCGCTACATTATATTTTCCAGCAACAAGAGGATAAAATCACTGTTTTTTAAGTAAACTCACTCTAAAAAGAGAAACGCACAGACGTGCACACACACAACTTTCATATCTCTCTCTCTCGAATTGATAATATTTGAGAAAAGGGTTTAGCGATTTCTAATTATTGGGGGGACTAGCCCCCCTCAATGTCTATGGTGGTTATCGCCCTGATCAGACATGAACATATGTTGTGGCACTATCGTGCAGTCTATAATGATATGATGTTATTTAGCAAATATTAGCGATTTTTTGCAAACATTTGTTTGAGTAACATGACCGTAAATATGAACTCACGATTGAATGTAACATAAAACGAATGATTACTTTTCGTTAAAATCTTTATTAATGCCAAAAATGCTTACATTTATGTGTCTTTTTGTTCGCTCGGGCAGCCATGTTGCCGCTGAAGCCGGTTTACGCTGAGGTAATTCATACCCCTTCGTTTGAAGTGTGGTCCCTAAAAATCTTCGTTTGAAGGGCTGTCTGGCCCTACCCCTACCCCTCCAACCAAAAGAGAATGGAGACACCCCTACCCCTTCACGTGAACATGCAAAATGGAGAGATAGGGGAAAGGGGAAGGGCTAAGGGGTAGACAGTGTTGGGGGTAACGCATTACAAGTAACGCGAGTTACGTAATCCGATTACTTTTTTCAAGTAACTAGTAAAGTAATGCATTACTTTTTCATTTACAAGAGAGTTACTTTTTCAAATAAGTAACGCAAGTTACTTTTTTTTTTCCAATGTATTGATTGACAGCTCTCCTGTCCCCATGTCGAGAGAAATCAGAAGATGTTACTGTAGTTCTAAAATAAATATGAATATGCATTAATTCATCTCACTCACGAAAAAAAAATACAGATTCAGTATTCCTCAAAATGAATAAAAATAATGCAACTCAGAATATGACGCAAACCTGCAATAATTAAATGTTAAACAACACAAATATCCTTTATGTATTTAATCCCATTCTATTAACCAATGTCTTTGCTTCTGACCTTCGATGATCCAGTTCAACCGTACTAATAAGCAGAAATGACTCTATACAAACATTTGTGTCTTTTTTTATTGCTGAAGTGTGTTGAAATTTCTTCTTCTGCATTCTACTGTACGGACGTAAATGTACTTTCCCTTCAGCCTGAGGCTTATTCATTTCACTTTTGGTGTGAAAAGGCTTTTATATTTGCCAAAAATATAACTTTTTTTATTTTAAAAACAAACAAGCAAGCCCTGTAAAGATTTAAAAAGAAACGCAAAAGTAACTTAACGCGTTACTTTTCATAAAAAGTAACTAAGTAACGTAATTAGTTACTTTTTTATGGAGTAACGCAATATTGTAATGCATTACTTTTAAAAGTAACTTTCCCCAACACTGGGGGTAGAATTGGGATTGGGCCTAAAGGTCTGTGTCGCAATGCTACTCATATTAAATAAAAGTGAAGTACATTGTTGGGCACCTTTTTTCCTTTTTATTTTAAAGTGCCTCTTTGTAGTTCTGCAATACAGTTTCAACTACTTCTCCACTTTCATGTGTGTGGTGGTGGCCCTCTAGAAACGTCATACTTTTTTTAAAACCTATGTCTTTAGATGTGTGTGTTATGTTTGCGAGTGTTTAGATTTGTATCTGATAACCCACCAAGAGATAACACTGTCCCTTTATGAATGAATTGCTGTCTTACTACTTGCTGCAATTTATTTATTGGTCTGCTTGAAAATGTTCACTTTCAAGTATTGGAACAAATGCTCTACCTTTATAGTGGATGTTCTCCTTGCATTAAGCTGTTTAACACCTTAGTTTCTGTCAATAACTCACAATCCCTATTTAGTATGTGGGACAAAATACAAATAATTGAAAGTGGCTGTCACTTTTAGATATAGTTTGCTATCATACGTATTAAACTAACATGAAATTTTTACTTATAACTGTTTTTGTTTTGTATTATTCACTCTGTGTAAATACATGAATGTGTCTGGACTTGGTTTGGGTTGGTGAGATGGTTAGTGGTTTGGCAAGAGGTTTATTTTTTTTAATCAAATGGGGAAGAAACTTGCAAAAGGTGTTCCATTTTTAAAGAGTTTCTGTTAGTACTCATCTTCGTACTGTTTAATAGCGTCTTTTTTTACTTCATACCTCCTTTGCCAAACACTTGTTAAAAAATGCATGCAAATACCTTTACATAATACAAAATGAGTCAATCTGCAACAGCAGCTTAGTATGACAATCCCTGAAAAGTGTATTCATTCTTAATAGCTCAAACGTTCTTTGTATGTTTTAATATAGGAGAGCCTTTGTGGTATTGTAATAATAATAGCCAATGTTGGGCTCATTACTCAAAACAATTAGCATGTGACATGGATGTTTGTCATCCTTTCTCCCGACGAAATTAAAATAATAGCTGTATTTCCAGCCGCTATATGAAGTTGATTGAATTTGATTTTAATGATTGAATTTTAAATCATTAGCAATTGTGACAAAATTACCCTTTTTTTGGATTGTAACTGTAATATTATTACTTGCATTTAAATACACAACTAGTAACCAGGGAAAGTAATATTATTACTGTACGTTAATGTCTTACTAGTAAGTAGTTACTGCCCAACACTAATAATAGTTAAATATCCCAGAGATAGTAAGAGATGTAATCGCCCTTTTTTCCACCAAAATAGGAGAACATCATAACCATGTTGCATAGAGTCAGATATAAGAATATTTTAAATATGTATACTTCCTCATCTGACGTTCTTGTTTTGGTACTGTTCACATGTTCTTCACCACGCCGCGTTCAGATATAGCTTGTGCGCATGCGTGACTCCGTTTCTGGTTTTGTGCTGCGTGTATTGTGTAGTAGCCAGGCATGCGCAGTGTCGGTTTCAAGTCATCCGTTTCGGGATTTGGGGTACAGTCATGCGTAGCTCCAGTCCTGATTCTCAACTGATCCGTTTTGGGGTTTGTATGTTCTTGTGAAGATTGGTTCCGCGCGCAAGTGCGATGTGCGTCTCGCCTCGCCTCGCCTTCTTAAGCGCTTTGTTTGGGCGGTGCGCTTAACGAGAGCAGACATCGAGAAGTCCACCATTTTTGTGACGATTTTTATTTCCACGTATTTATAAGCGCGAGGGTTTGTGTATTGCACTAATGTCTATGTCACTAATGGAGTCTGGGTTTTCCAGCGAGGAGGTGCTGAATGTCCGCTTCCCTCTTCACCGCGCCTGCAGAGATGGAGATGTGGGCGCGCTGTGTCTGCTCCTCCAGTGCGGCGCAGAGCAGCTGGCCGTGGAGGACTCTTTCTACGGGTGGACTCCTCTACACTGGGCTGCACACTTCGGCAAGGTACATAATCACGTTCATTTATGAGCAGCATACCCGGATACAGCGTGCAACAAAATGCATACTTGATTAAACCATTATTTGTTACTCTTCTTAATAAAATGCAATGTATTGCATCTTTCATTTATTCATGCGTTGTAAAGTTATTCGTGAATGATTCTCAAACCGCATCAGAAGATGATAATGGGATCGTGCAAATGTCATCCGGCTTGTGTTGACGATCCAACGTTAGTTGAACGTTGCGCGTAACGTTACATTCAGTGATGAACTGCGACACTTTGGCTTGATCTTTCCGTTTCAATTGTTTTCTTCATTTTCTTGTTTTAAACAAACGTGTCTTGTGATTATTAATCCGTGTTGGTTGTAAAAGAGCAAAACCGAAACGAAGACAATTAGGAATTTTACGAGTCCGTTTTCGAGAGGAAATATTTTTGGAAAGAAATGCAGTTGTATTGATGTCGATTGATGAATTGATTTTCAACACAACTGATATATATATATAATACGTCATAAATTAACTAGGCTAAATGCAACGAATGAGTGTTACACTTTTTAGTGACTTAGTTAAAGGGGTCATATGATGCGATTTCAAGTTTTCCTTTCTCTTTGGAGTATTACAAGCTGATTGTGCATAGATAAGATCCCTGAAGTTGCAAAGACTAAAGTCTCAAAACCAAAGAGATATTCTTTATCAAAGTTAAGATTCTGCCACGCCCCCCTAAAACGGCTCGTTCTAACACGCCCCCACATATCTACCTCACTATGTGGAAATATTTGCATAATGAGGCCCAAATGTACACGCAAAGAAAGAAGGCGTGGTTTCAGTAACTGCAGTTAGTGTTGAAGCAGTCATGTCAGGGAGACGCTGTGTGTTTCTAGGCGAAAGCAAAAGCACTTTATTTGGCCTTCCGAAAGTAGATGCATTTAGGAATCTTTAAGATGACTTACAACAGAACAGCAATGCATTTTATGGACGACCGTTTCGTGAACCTAG
>NW_015505803.1:130501-195308 GCF_001515645.1 Sinocyclocheilus grahami | reverse complement strand
GTAGAGTCAGCTGTCTTAACCGCGGCTTGTGTACTGCATCATTACTGTCTGTTCCCCTTTCGGGCTTGAACTGATGGTAAAACTAATGACATTATTTACTGTCTTTACATTTATTTTGAAAGATGAAGCTGTGATTATGGTAAGGGGCGTTACATTTCCGACGAGTGCTTGCGGTGTTCGGCCAATCACAATGCACTGGGTCAGCTGGCCAATCAGAGCAGACTGCGCTTGTCGGAAGGAGGGACTTTGTAGAAAACGAAGCGTTTGAGAGAGGCGGGGCATAGAGGACCTACAATAATGTACAGTATTTGAAAAATAATGTGTTTTTTGAACATTAAAGCATGTCAACATATTCTGTTACACCAAATACACAAAATAATGATCTTTAAAAAAGCATCATATGACCCCTTTAATAGCTTTCAGTGATTCATGTTGTTGTTGTTGTTGCATTCGATTTAATAATATATCACATGTAATGCAACACGAACAAATATATATTTATTCATTTGTATTAACGTTGTTTTATGTAACCGGTTTTTCTGATGACAGCATCTGAATAACCGGTTTTAGAAGCATAATTAGATGCAACAACACAGTAAAAGATCTTATTTTGTTTCATTTTGGACACAATGGCATACTTTTCAACTGCTTTCACTCATTCATGAGTGTTTTTGATTCGCTGAAAGAACCTCCTCGGAGTCCTTTTCCCGGATATCGAGCTGCACGTGTGGTCATATTTTGACAGTATTTAGTAGTTTTACAAGTGTAATTTTGCTTTGACACCTGTGGGTGTAGTCTTTCCTCAGGTAATGATGTTGAACTTCAGGTTTCCCTCACTATCTAAAGAGCTACATTATCTGTTATGTAGCCGATGTTGTATTCCCAGATGTCTTGAGGTTAGCCAACCAGAGGAAGTATGAGAGTCAGCAGGCTGATATAAACACCAACCCCTCGGTTTATTTTTAGAAATGAATTACTGAAAAGGGAAAGCATTTTCTCCAATGCCTTGACTTTCAGAGCTCCACGGGATGTGTGCATGGACTTGCATTTTAGCCTTTCAGACTTAAAGAGAAATTCCTAAGTGTGTGTGTGATCAACAGGGTATTTAGATCAAACTGTTTCAAGTTGAATTATAATGCCAAATCTGAGGAAGTCATAAATCTCTCTGTTCTGGTGCCATTCCCACTTTCTGTGCGTTGTTGGCTTTATCTGGATGGATGTAATGTCTTCCAAAGCATGGGAGTGTCTAGAGAAGAATGCTTTAAGGCACTGTTGAGTACATGAATAACAGGAAGAGTTAGAGAGTGAAATTTGAGATCATCAAGGAATGTTGAAACACAACAATAACCATATTTGATGCACTAAATGCTTCCATTTTGTATCAAATACAATTGTTTTATTACCCAAGTACATTAGACCAATATTTATCCCAGTTGGATGAATAACAGAAGTGCTGTAAAACCCTTTCAGCTGAGAATAAATAATGGACCTTTTTACGGACTGTGATGACAGATTTCCAGTTATTGATGTAAATCTAGCGAAGATTTTTATGTTGTTGTTTAAAAACGTATTCACATTTCTTAACATTCTGCCAGAAGAAATTTTTTTTAACACTGCTAAATTTGCACAATGGAAAATTTGACATCTTTCTCTCTTCTGACCACTTTAATCAACCTCTCTCTCTCTTTAAAAAAAAAAAAAAAAAAAAATCTCTATATTAGGGATGTAACAATTCACTCAACTCACGATTTGATTCACAATTTTTTTTAACAAAATGAGATTTTAGACAAATTATAAATTAAATGTGTCCTTTTATTATTGCTTGGACAAAATACTGTACGTTTCTTCTTTATGAAATTGAAATAAAACACTATAATACACTAATATAGTACTTGTAAATTATTGCTCTTTTGTTGGTTTTGATTGCTTCTATTGTCCTCATTTGTTAGTCGCTTTGGATAAAAGCGTTTGCTACATAACAACATTTAAATATAATGTAAATAACAAAACTAAATTTTAAAACAAGCCCCAAATCAAATAAATAAGTAACACAAATAAAATAAATCTCTTCATATAAACAAACTAAGGCTTTGTCTGTGCTCTTTCCATTTCAAATTAGAGGCAACCACTGCATTTTAATCATGATCCAAACAAAGATGCTGCATACATGCAACATGAGCAGTTTTTAATCTAAATTACATTGTATAATTTCGAAATTTGAGGCAAAAACAGAATGGTTTGACTTCAGTTTTGTGAAACTATGCATACAAAATATCTGCATGAAACCGAAACAGCAGACGAGCTGAATGAGAGGCAGATTCACTCTCTGCCAGCAGGTGGCGCTTAAATTATTTTCCTGGTTTCCGCTGTAAACAAAGCAGCGCTGCACTTATGAACTTTAATATGCATTATACAGAGGCAAGAGGAAAAGGAAAAAATACCATCGAAAGACAGCAAGTTCCCCTCAGACATACATTCATATAAACTCCTACCCCTAATTGAATCGCGATTTGTTTAGCATCTCAACTGATTTGAATGGTCACATATTTAATTCGATTTTCAACCGGCTCGCGGTTAATCGTTACATCCCTACTCTATATTTTCAATACTTTTTTTGTAAAGTCATAGAAATGCTATGGTGTATTTTTTTCTTTTTTTTTCTTTTACTATTGGAGCAAATAGAATTTTTTATATTATATTATATATTATATTATTATATATATATATATATATATATATATGTATGTGTATGTATGTTGTAGTTTCTGTTCACCACTATTGAAGTTTATCCAACGATTATTACTTCTGCTACTGAGAACCACAAATGTAAATAACAAAACTAAATTTTAAAACAAGCCCCAAATCAAATAAATAAGTAACACAAATAAAATAAATCTCTTCATATAAACAAACTAAGGCTTTGTCTGTGCTTTCCATTTCAAATTAGAGGCAACCACTGCATT
Source organism: Sinocyclocheilus grahami (assembly GCF_001515645.1). Lineage (NCBI taxonomy): Eukaryota > Metazoa > Chordata > Actinopteri > Cypriniformes > Cyprinidae > Sinocyclocheilus > Sinocyclocheilus grahami. Next base: position 192,345 of record NW_015505803.1, on the reverse strand, counting down.
TTAATCATGATCCAAACAAAGATGCTGCATACATGCAACATGAGCAGTTTTTAATCTAAATTACATTGTATAATTTCGAAATTTGAGGCAAAAACAGAATGGTTTGACTTCAGTTTTGTGAAACTATGCATACAAAATATCTGCATGAAACCGAAACAGCAGACGAGCTGAATGAGAGGCAGATTCACTCTCTGCCAGCAGGTGGCGCTTAAATTATTTTCCTGGTTTCCGCTGTAAACAAAGCAGCGCTGCACTTATGAACTTTAATATGCATTATACAGAGGCAAGATGAAAAGGAAAAAATACCATCGAAAGACAGTAAGTTCCCCTCAGACATACATTCATATAAACTCCTACCCCTAATTGAATCGCGATTTGTTTAGCATCTCAACTGATTTGAATGGTCACATATTTAATTCGATTTTCAACCGGCTCGCGGTTAATCGTTACATCCCTACTCTATATTTTCAATACTTTTTTTGTAAAGTCATAGAAATGCTATGGTGTATTTTTTTCTTTTTTTTTCTTTTACTATTGGAGCAAATAGAATTTTTTATATTATATTATATATTATATTATTATATATATATATATATATATATATATGTATGTGTATGTATGTTGTAGTTTCTGTTCACCACTATTGAAGTTTATCCAACGATTATTACTTCTGCTACTGAGAACCACAGAAATGTATTGGTCCAATCCATGTTTACTTTTAAATATATATAAAAAAAGAAAGAAAACAGAAATGGTTTTATTTCAGTAATTTGTCTACATCTCATTTGCTATAATTCAATTGTATTCTAAATAAGCATTTATGTGTTGTATTTTATATATCGGAATTAGGCCTGCAATCCTGCTCTGTATATCAATATTGGCATCAGCCATTGAAAAGCCCCTATCAGTTGAGCGCGTATTAAAGGCACTTTTCCCTGTGTCCTCTCCTGTCTCACAGCTGGAGTGTGTAATGCGTCTGGTGCAGGTGGGATGTGGTGTGAACTCTGTGACCTCTCGGTTTGCCCAGACACCTGCTCATATTGCTGCCTTCGGGGGTCATCCTCAGTGCTTGCTCTGGCTGCTGCAGACAGGAGCTGATATAAACAGACAGGTAAGACATCACTGCATTATGAGATTGTGTATGAGACACCTTTTTGAAGGCGAGCATGCGGAACTTCTTTATTTACATGGAAAAGTGAACAAACATGAAGTTATGCGAGAAAACGGAGCAAGAAGTGTTCCAAACAAGTGAAGATGAGGAAGAACTTGAAATAACACACATTGATTAGCAATGTCACAGCTGGCCACATGACTGTTTTACAGCAGCTTTAAATGTGATTCTTCTGATCAGAAATTTGACTTTGTACTATCCATTTCATATAAGTTATACTGTTGTTTTTTTCCCTCGAGTGTTACATAACATTAAGCTGTTAAGAATTTTAGCACTGAATAATCAATCATAATAAATTTAATGTAAAATATTTAATGTAAAATTATATTTTATATTTTTTACAGAAAACAACCTGATTAAGTTACCATGCCATATACAGTTAACAACTTTAAATAGTCTAACATTGCTTTATATGGAATTTTATTGTAAAATTATTTTTATTGTAAAAAATAATATCATAAAATAATTTTATTGTAAAATATCAAATATTTAACGTACAAATAAATATATATATTTTTTTACAAAAAAGTAAATAAACAAAAATGCTGCAGTAAGTGCCTGATTGAACAATTTGTCCCAGGAATTTTTTTCCCCCAGACCTGTTGCTGTCTGTGTTTCCATCGCGGTCTAAAGTACCGAGAAGAAATCGTCTGGTGATTTCTCAATACCAATTACGCAAATTTCGGACTTGGTCCTCGGTAGTTCGGACTTTGTAAGTTTGACTCAGGAGTGTGAACTCCCGCGGACGGGACGACACAAGTCCGGTAATTCTGCAAACAGCAGCGTACTTCATAACATCAGTCAGCTCACCTCGACTACTGCAATTTTCCTCACTGTATTTAGACGAAATATTAAACATCACTGCCATTTTTCGTTTTCATTTAAACATATTAATAGCCGCAGAAATTAGTTCAGGGAACGTACATAGCTACATTACAATGAAACGAAATATTATATCAAACAGTATTGCCTCTTCATTTTCATTTTAACATATTAATAGATTAATAGAATAAAGACAAAAGATTACCTATTAGATTTATGTTGACGCTGACAGCGGCAAATGTCAGAAGGACTAGCCAAGTTGAGGCTGCTCTCGTCGGGAAACATGAGCACTGAGCACCCGCTGATCGCCTGGAGCTCTGAAATCGCTGAAGCACATTTTCAAATAGGCGCTGTCGTTATAATTAAACCGCAGATTTGAGTTTTAAACAACTACATTCTCGCCTGAAATACTACATTTCATGACACAATAACAGTAATATTAAATAGAATAAATGGTGGTTGAAATACAATGCTGCATGAACTCAACCAATCACCATGTACAGCACCCAAGTCCCGCCCCCGAATGTTCCGGATCTTTGGAAAAAGTTTTTTTCTCGCTCTTATTCCATGGATTTTACTCCTTTCCCTCCACATTTAAAAAAATAAAAATTTTAATTTCAACAACGTCTTAACAGAACAAAATAGGCTAACTTAAACTGAACTGTAAGTCCTCACAGACTGAGACATTCATTTTATTCATACTATAACAGAGAAACAAACCGCCATACAAGACCATTAATCCAAATAACATAAAATAAAATACATTCATGCAACCATGAACAATGTAGGGGATTAAACAAAATCACACTTATTAAACAAATCAAATAATTTCTTGGCCTTATCACTTCTCATAATTTTTAGGATACATGGCAAGCTCCTTTTTAAAGACATTAAACTGGGGTGCAGTTTTCAAAATTGTACATTTGTGAATAAAGTATTTTAATATGAGAAGTAAACAATTTACAACAAAGTCTACACTTTTGCCCTCCAAATGTTCTCCAAATTTCACCATGTCCCAAGTAATAGATGGAAAAATACATATTCTTTGTTTAATCCAATTACATACTTCATTCCAAAATTAATTAGCCAAATTACAATGAAGAAATCAGTTCTGATAAATGTAGTTTCAGCATCATTATTACAGAATTGACAAATATTACAATCCACATTAAATCTTAATCTCAGAAAATCCTTCGCAGGATAAATTTCGTACAAAATTTTTAAATGCACTTCTTTATATTGTGGTGGAAGAGGAAATGGCAAATACTTGCATCTAAATTCATTAACTGATTTCCTATTGTTTACTTTTGTATAAATTTAAAGAAGAAACCAGTCCGATGTATAGTTGACATTTGAGGCTTAATACTATAGAAAAGCATAGTTTTTCAGTTAGTGTTTTCAGCTTATTTCCATTTAAAAATACAGCATGCAGTTGGATTATACTATGGTATAAACATCATTCAATGTAAATTGTGATAATCGTTATTAATAATCGCAATTACAATTTCAAGGGAATAATCGACAATTATGATTTTTGTCATAATCGTGCAGCCCTAGTGTCCATTGAGTAGTAATGTTCCTCCATCTTCAAATTAGAAGCGATTGTAAACGGAAAAACGTATAGCAAACTTGAAAATAACAATGTCGGGTATAATGGACTAACTCTTAAAACTAAGTGGAGTATAAACTCATCACTTTTAAGTAAACACGGGACTCATTTATGGCGCAGATAAAAGGTCAACTACTCAGTCCGCCATCTTGTTATACAATCATTTTACAATCATGAAAGTTACAATTTAATTATTATTTTTTTTTTATATAAGATTGGATGTTTTATTGTTTTTGTGAGCAGGGACTTTCTGAGGGGCACATTTTTACCCAGAACTTTATTTAGATCCTGGTTCCTGCGGTGGAAACACATCAAGAACCGGCCCAAAGTCCCTAGTTCCTGGGGAAAGTTCCGGCGGTGGAAACGGGGCTATTGTTGCCGTGCCAAATATGGTTAAAAACTGTCAATGATCCAACATTGCATTGTGTAGTTTTATTGTTAAAAGCTGTCAATTTTATGGTTTTTGCTAGTAAAAATTGTTGTTGTTTTTTTTACAGTGAACAACAGTAAAATGACATTCCTAACACATAATTGTATCATTTTCTTCTCATTTTTGTTTTGTTTTTAGTGTTATATTTTCTGCATTATTTTATTGTGATGTTTTGTCTGTATGTGTACGAGCATTGGCCGTATTTTATGGGCAAGCTATTTACAATGATTTCTGATTAATTTTATGGTTAAAAAGCAGATTTGGGTTATTTAGTAATAAATTGGTATATCAACATTATGTGACTTCATGAAACATTATGAGCTAAATATAAACGTAGGTCATGGTATTGTTTGAGGTGAATTACACCTTAAACAATACTACAATTTCCATTTTTGGTAAAAATGTAATAAGATATTTGAGCGTGCATTAGGTTCTGTAGTCAAGATTATGGTCATGCCAACCCCCACAGTTTTCACACATGAAAATATTTATGAAATTTAGCTTAAACATTTGCTCATTTTTGATGATATGCCAGACTCAGTCAGCCTTGGTTTACTGAGGCCCTGGGCCCTTTATGACTAGCTGTTTCACTGTGTTCATGTACTGTATCACTGTGTTTTCATGTGCGCAGAATATAGAAATCCCCATCATCAGCGTGTGAGCATATTTCTGATTATTCATGTATTCTCCGCCTCCACCATTCACTGGTGTGTTACAGCAGAGAAATTAGATTACTAGGCCATTGTTACATAACCAGTGGTGTGTTCTCCAAATATAGACTAGTTTCTCATCCCCGCTGGCTCAGGCAGATCAACATTAATGACTTAAGGGCATCGCCTGTCCCATCGACTCCTCTCTTACCCAGTCTTGTCTTGTACTGCTCGGAGGAATGTAGCTTGAGTGAAAAGCTGCCGGGCGTCAGTCTGACCCACATTCTTCTCCCATGAATCAGTGATTCTGTTGAAAGGTCTGCCTGATGCTCAGCGGCTCCTTTAAGAGTTTACTGTAGCTTTCTGTCAGGGTGAAAGGTTCAGCCGGCTGCTCCACCAGCTCCTAAATAAATGATGATGCTGGGCTGTGACGGAGAGATTGCACTTTCACTTCCAGCAATATGGTGATTGCTGCCGTATTCATCAGTCTGCAGACACTGGTGTTATTGTTAACTAAAACTGTTAGAAATAATTGTTGGTAATTGACAAAGTTGAAATAAAATAAAATATTAGATGGAAAACTTATATTTGAAGAACTTAATCTTGGTAAACCAAATTATAAATGTTGCCCTGGCAATTGACTAAAGATGAAGACTGTTTAAATAAGTTGAGAGAAGTTAAGTTAAGAGAAGTTCTAAGGGTGCTTTTACACTTGGTTCGCTTGCCTGGTCCGAACCCGAGTTCGATTGGACTGCGTCCATATTATTTTATTTGGGTCCGAACGACGTCGCAGAAGAAGGCGGCAAATGCATAACATTGCTCTCTGCACTTTTATATATTTAGTTTTTTTTAACCGTTCGTTTTGTTTACAAAGCTTCGATACGCCTTACGAATGTACTGCAAATGCTCTAAAGAATGCTGAAGGAATTAGAACAGAAATTAGATATACAGCTATATGTTTGCAGCGCGTCAGTCACGCTTGTCAGGAAAGTGAGTGAAACACAAACACACATCTTTATCAAATAATACGTCATTAATAGCGGTTCACTTCCGCGATTTGGTACGATTGCGTTCACATCAGCAGCGAACCGTACCCCAGACCACCCTTTTTAAGCGAACTCGGGTACGGTTCGTGGGTGCGCACCTGAGTTCGGAAGACAGCATTCACATCATCCAAACGAACTGAACTCTGACATCAATCGAACCCGAGTGCGCACCAAAAGTGCTAGTGTGAAAGCACCCTAAAATTACTAAAACTGAAATAAATTAAAGCTAAATAGAAAAATGTCACAATCATGACAGGCCTGTAGCACGAAGCGAGATGAACAAGCTCAGAGTTGCAGAGTAAGTTTTGAGTTGACAAAACCCGATAGCCAACCTGGTTTAGATCTGGTTCACCGAGCTCACAAAGCTCGATATAAACGTTCTCCATCAACTCAGAGTTTGCGATTAATTCTGTAGCGCGTGCACCTGAAAGTGTGACACGTGCAGCAAACAGCCAATCACACGAAACGTGGAGATGATCACCAAAGCGTCAGTTGGATTCACTTCTCGCGAGAGTTGCCGTTTTCTTGCCGTTCACTTTTCTGCTGAAGATTAAGAGATACCGTTATTAAAAATGTAATATGTAAATGTAAATTTTAATGCATTTACAAGGCAGGAATAAGCACTTGCACTGCAGCAAAAGTTTGGCAGCAGAAAGAAAATATTATGACTATGCAAAGGAATCAATTGAATTTATTTATATATAGTTTCACAAAGAACTCAAAAGGAAAACGCTTGAGTTTAAAGTCATTTTAATAGTTGGATATTTTAAAGCTTTTCTGTCTGTCTATATATATATTATTTAAATTCATTTAAATACGAAGCTTAAAATTAATTGCAACTTCATATAATAATATGAATATATTATATGAATTATAAACCATTACATTTAATATAATATAAATATAATAAATAAGTAGCTAAAATTCCTTGACTGTAAACTGCTTTAATTTTGGAGTAAGAGATAAGGGGGAGTGGCTTCATTGCGTCAGATATATGTCCCTTTGCTCACAGCTCATTGGTCCAGTTTGGGTTTGCGATCTCTAACCCAGATTCCCAGAATAAAACCTGCTCCAGAGCATGGTGGCCGTGTTGTGTAAGTTACCATCTTCTTGAGCCTGAAAACTCAGAGTTTGCTCAAACTAAACGTGAACTTACCTGGGTAAAAACTGAAACTGGCTTTGTGCTACAGGCCACTGCTCCCAGCTGGTGCTTTACATTCTCTGTGTGTTTTGTAGGATTATGTTGGAGAAACCCCCCTCCACAAAGCGGCCCGTGCTGGCAGCATCGACTGCATTAACACGCTCCTGGTCCAGGGAGCCAAGGCAGAGTAAGTCTTCTCGAACTGCTGCTCTCTCTAACTGTATCTCTCTCTTCCCTTACATCAACCCCACTGGTGCTTCATTTAAGAAGGGCTCCATCAAAACCGAAACATTGATTCTCTTGATTATAAGGCTTTTATTTCATTTCTTCCACTGCAAGATAATATGGTCAACAAAAGACACTTATAGTGAGACCGTTTTGAACCGTCTGAGATTTCCCTGCCCTCCTCTATAAAAACCGATGAACCCTATTGTCCTGCGTGGTAGAAATCTGACTGGTTTTCAATCTCACAATTTTACTTGATTTTAAAACCTGCATGCATGAGTTACAAATAAAAGAATATCAACTATCATTTTATTTTCTAATTTTAATGTTTGTTTTTAACTGATAAATTAAAAACGAGTTTGTGATTTATGTAGGAATATTTTGAGGATAAAACATTTTAATAGAATGCCCATTTTTAAATGATACTAGATGACATTTTTATTCAGAAAATATATTAATGGACATTTAAAAAAAAGGCATCTCCTGAAATAATTTTAGAATTTTTATCATAGTAATTTGAAAGGCTCTATATTGCTTTTATTGTTGTTGTTGTTATTGTTAGTTTATATGATCTATTTTTTGAATGTTGACTTTAGACAACATTTTTAAAGTTATTGTAAACATTATATTGAAAGAATATTGATTGAATTGATTGAGTAATGCAGTTTAATTGTTTTTTCCATGAATATAGCCATTGCTGCATTAATTAATTAAAGATTTAAGCCATGAAACAATTCTACTACAATTTGTACCTACAGACAAATGTTGAATAAATGGATGTTTGGAAGTACAAAAAGTTGTACACTTCTGGATCGAAATAGGCATGTTGTTATTATATTGCTATTACTGCAAGTTCCCTTATAATGTTTTTAAATTAAGAGTTTTTTTTGTTTTTTTTTTGAAGAAATTTTTAATTTACGTAAATTGATTCATCCTGACAGGGTAACAAAATATTATAAACATTAATGAATTATGTATCATGAACTAACAATGAACAGCATTTTTGCAGCAATTATTAATTTTAATTAAGTTAATGTTCATAATTATGTTATTGTTCAATGTTAATTTGTTTGTTGATAGTACATTGAATAATTATACCGTTTGAAATGTTAATTTAGTACATATTTTGGTATATGTAAACTTGAACATTAACCAACATTTATTACGGAGTGTCTATTTACACTAACTCCGCCCACCAATGTGGGATTGGGTTAGTCAACACTAGAAAAGACGGTTGTGAAACATCAGTTCCAGTGGCGTAAATGGTAAAGCGCGGGCTTTTTACGCGATCGACCCGAGTTTCGAATCTGCCTTTTGCTGAACTTTTTTTCCCTCCCTTTTCAAATCTTTCAAATCAAATCAGAAAGGCATTTATTTTCAATAAAAATTTGAAAATAATACAAAATTTGAAAATAATTTATCGGGTAGGTGTAGGGAGGGATTTATTGTCCCAGTAATGTGGCAGCCATTTAATAATTTGAATTAAAATGATCATTTGCACTCAATACGTTATTATTGCTTACTCTTTTATAATGTACTACAATACTATAAATAGCATATATCACTATTTACACTTAGCGCAAATAGCTGCTGCCAATTAATAAATGCTGTTCTTGTATTGTGCATTGTTAGATCATGATTACTAATTGAATCCTAGATTCAATGTGGAACTTGTGTCCTGTTTGTCATCCAAGTTAAAAATGTGATTTTGAAAAGTGACCTAATACACTCAATCCATTTTGAAATGTATTTTGATGGAGCTCTTCTGAAATCTGTGACCAGATTTGGTCTTACTGGCTTAATTTTGCCTAAATGTGAAATGTATTCTGAATTCAGTAATTTGATAATCTCTATCATGTCTTCTATAATCCCCTGTGAAGTGCGGAGGTAATATCCTTTTTGTTCCCTTCACTTTTTGATTTTAAATGTGTTGCCTTTTCAAGGTTGCGAGCTGTTGCACATTTCCTCATAGCTCAAAAGCAAACAACAACTAATGCTGTTTTAAATTGTCCTTGGTTGCTAAGGTTTTTTTCCTTGTTGGGAGATAAAATGAAATGAAGTGTGAAAGACCCCATGGTATTCTGGGGGAAATTGAGCTCCATTCAAAATGTCTCTGCAGTGTCATTTTATGGCTAGTAATACATTTCTAAGTTATTTCTAGCATTCTAAAGCTTGTATTCTAGCAAAACATTATCTGAAGTTGAACAAAAAATAATGCAAGAAAACACACAAACAGCTCTATTTGATTTTTAAATTTTGCAAATAGAAAAACTAGGCATGTAGTAGCCATGTAGTGTTCATCAAATGCTGGGGTGTCCAGTCCTGCACCTAAAGGGCCACTTTCCAGCAGAGTTTAATTTATGCCTGCCAGAACACACCTTTTTGGTAATCTTAAAAACCTTGAGCTGCTTCATTTATAAAACACTATGTAGAAAAAAATGATTCTTCCTCTGTTAAAAATTATTTTTAAAAAAATGACTAAATAAAAATACCAATAAATAAAAATAATTAATAGCTATTTCCTTTCCCGTATTTTAAAATCTGGAACTTCAGCTAACAGGATTTAAGATAAGTTCATTTGATCCTTCCCATTAATGGCACAGCACATAGCACACAAACATCACAATAGTCCTCTTCACAATATTACCAATATGATACATGCACGTTTAGAAATATCCTTAGTAGAAAACCAGTAATATGATTTTTATTTTAGTTTTTTCAAAATCTGCATGGGGGGGGGGGAAATGCAAAACTGGATGTTTTATCGGTTTCCTCCCTACATATGTCTAGTGTTTACTTTAATTGATTTCTTGAGATCTGAATCCAGCTGATACTTCTCCTTATAGGAACACGTCAGCCACCGATGAAAATATTCTCTTGACAGCAGCACCATAGTCCTACCTTAAAAGTTGGCAAAAGAGCACCATTTCATTGTGATGTCCAGAAATTATATTCCTTCAAGATCTATTGGACTGAAACCAAAATAATGTGAATGGCATGGAGAAGACATAGGAACTTAATATTGCCCTAATGTATTCCCAGCAGACTAGAACTAGATTTAAAAAAGGCTTATATTCCGCTTAATGTTTTAAATGTCCTATATAAATTTCCTGAAGAAATGAAGAAAGTGAGAATGGACCCCTTTTGAATCCTTTGGAATCAGATTCACAGTCATCGGTTGTATCCATGTTTTTCTTTTTCCAATTGGACATCTCCAGACAGACTCATTCTTGTTCATGGCTTAATGGAAAGACTTCCCCATGTTTTAACTTGATGGATGGACACACTACATAAGTCTCTCACTGAAATCTTGATTCTTTCTTCACTGAAATGTCTTCAATAGTTTCATCTTCACCAGACATGTCCACTCTTCATGGTCTACCAAGTACAAATAGCCAAGTTCTTCGAAGAAATGTGCTTCGTCATATTTTCTTTCTTCTTGTTCCCTCTCCTTCTATGGTGCAGAAAGTTTAGCACTCCCTTGTCCTTTAAAACCCCCGGGGTCTCGTGTTGGTTTAACATAAACCTCAATCAATTCACTTTGTTCAGCTTCTAATGCTCTTTACCAGTGATGTACACAGCTTCAAGTGTACATTGTGTCTTTCTTTATTACCTAGTGGAGAGATTTCAGATAAAACATCCAGTTGAAATTACCCAATGTGCTTTATAAATTGTTTAAATGTCCTTAATGTAGTGTGGATTTAACTTAAGTAACTGAACTCATTTAACTCTGTGTAAATGTAACTCATTCAATTACCAAAAATACGCAGTGCCTTAATAAGAATATGATATTGCAACCATTGCCTAGACTTAACTCTAACATGTTGAGTCGTCTTTATCTCATGCAGACGACACGAGTCTAGCTGAAGCAAATACTGTTGCTTTTTATCATTTCTTGTCCCTTCAGTAAAGTAAAATAAATGGGGAAAATACTCAGTTTACTATAAACCATTTAAAAACATAGATCCTTTTGCACAGACTCTTATCACTTTGATTACGTTTTGTTTTGTTTTTTCTTCTCTTCTCTCATCATTCTCCCAAAGCCCTCGATCCATAAGTCTGGCAGGACTTATGTGGTTTATACGTGTGGTTCAGGTAGAATAATAGTAAAGGAGAACAGGGTAAAGCATAGGCTTAAATATCTGTAGGGTTTGCATTACTAGATCTTAATCATATGAATGGCATTACTAGTGTTTTGTTTTAACCTGTCTGCATCTTTTATTCTGAGACTTTGTTCATAGAGACAAACTGTTTGTATTTACAATGTCGCCTGTAGAATTTACCCTCTGATATATGATTACCCTATGATAAAACATGTTCTTTTATGAATCATCTGTCACCTTTGTCCTTATGAAAGTGGCATGATGACAAAAGAAATGGAGATTGCATTTTGTTAACTGTTACGGCAAAATTCTAGAGAACGTCTACACATCTCAATGTTTTTGCAGCTATTGAATTCGAAATGACTTGACTTTTTCAAGTAATCCTAGAAAAGGGGGAGAGCATTCCAAATAGACACTGCTGACTCACTCCAAGTTCCCTCAACGAAACTGCACTGTTGTGGCATTAGGAGTGTTCACTATCGCTCCCTTCAGTATCAACACACTGGCAAACTGTTGAGGTATTTCATGCGGTGATTGGTTTTACTGATAGGCCATTTTGTACCTAGAACTTTCAAAAGACAACTTTTTTTGTTTAAGTTTTAGATCTAGTTTTTGTTTTTGACCTGCATGCTTTGCTTAATTGTGCCCTTAAATCAATGCAGTTGATGTATATTAATTTTTAATTTTAATGTTTGTTTGTTTTTTTTGTAGACTAACCATAAGACGTATCTGTAGGACAGGTCTAATCAGTCCCTTCTTAGTCTCGTCCAGAGTAAGCATGGTTTGATGCTCAGGAAGTTATGCGTTAGGGCTCAACCAATGGAAAAGAAATTATGAAGCGAAAATAGAGAGTAGCAAAGCATATCAGGAATGAAGAAACAAAATGAATGCTTCCGTTTCAATATTTAAATAAAACATTTCACTCATTCGCCGAAGTGAAATTGTCATTTGTCACAGTGATATCTGTTCATACAGTACTGAACACCGAAATTACCAGGAAACGGTGGCAGACCTGGCAGGTCTAATGTGTGTATATAAACATATCTGACTTTCAATGGTAGAATATTGTAAGTTAAAGGGATGTTCACCCAAATATGCAATTTGTCATCAATAACCCATGCACCATATCCTTCCAAGCCTATTTGACTTTTTTGTTCATCTTCGAAACACAAATGCAGCCATTTTATTGAAATGAGATGTTTCTGTCCCACCATTGAAAGTCAATTCCACCAAAACATTAAATGCTTTTAAAAAATCCTAAAGAGATTGTGAAGTTTTTCTGAACAGATTTCATTTATCTATTTATTCACTTATAAACATTGATCAATGCACATACATAAAGAACATCCAATATGGTAAACGGAAGCTCAACCGTACATGCTTGATGCATGAGAATAAAGCTTGTGTGTCAAGCAAGCACATTTGAGCTTCTGTTTCCCATGCCATTTGATGAACTATGCATGTTCGTTGAGCATCAGCGTTTTGGTCTAATAGACTTTTAGCGGAGGGACCGAAATATCTCAGGTTTCATTAAGATGTCATCATTTGTGTTTCAAAAATAAACAAAAGGTTTGTAACATGAGGGTGAACTATTTTTTGAGTGAACTAACCCTTTAATGTGCAATTCCATAGTTTTAAATAAAATGAATGCCATAAAAGTAGCTGCATTTGCAATGTCACAATGCATTTAATACATTTTTTGTGAAAAATTTTAATTGTGTGAATGTATTCCAATCCAAACGTTTAACAAAATGTCGTTTAAAATTAATGAGAAGGATGAGAAGAACCATTATTTATATATATATATATATATATATGTTCATCTATATAGTCAAACTAAAGCAATTTATGAAGAACTACAAAAATAACAACTTAATTTCTAATTAAATACGTTTTGATATTGTCAGAGAAGTTCCGTATTGTCAATTAAAACGGTTGTAAATTCACCAGAATTGCACAGATTCAAATTCTGTAACATATGATAAACACAAAAAGGCTGAAAGATAATCTCTCTCAAAGATGATAAATGTGGAACAATTTCTGAATCGAGAAGCAGTTAGGAAGTCCGTGTAAAGCAATATTAATTATGATTTCTGAGTTTGTCTCCACAGAAAATGTTATTAACCACCCAGCCAAATGTGAATGATGAAAAACGGCATGTAAATAAACAAGTTATCAAAATCTTGAAAAAAAAAACGTATTCTCTGCTCTCAGATGCTGGGGGGTGTGTCCGCTGGCGGTGCTGAAACCACGCCCACTCGCGGAAAAGTTGCCGCCTTTCTCTCAACTGTCAAATACCGCTAACGGTACAACCTGAATGAATGCTCCCTCCAGCAGCTTCAGTGGATTTACACAGCCATCTGTTTTGTTAATTATTGCAATCAAGTAGGGCTAATATTCATTTACGTGACAAAGGCATAGCTAGCTAGCAAACTGTAGCCAATGTGTTGCCAAGTCTGCGGTTTTCCCGCGGAATTGGACTAACGTTACTTTAACACTGTTGCCGTGGGTTGTTTTTCATGTACGCGGGTTGAAGCGACCCCAATAACATGATATTTAGCCCCTGGAATGCGAATTGTACCGGGAGACCCGCCTCGAAATGCGATTGGAAAACCTGGCAATCATGAACGGTAATAACAGTAACTTGCGATTGAGCGGGCGAACCACTGATCATGCTAATGCGCTAAGTTACTAACGTTAGTTATAGGCTACACAAAAATGGTGAAACTATAGACTTTAACTCCACAATTCAGTACTATGTTACATAGCTTAGAGTCTTTGTAACGTGCAATAACTTTGGTATTTGTTATTTCATCAATAACGTTACGTTATGTCATTTCTAACATTTCTGTGTTTAGAAACAATTCCCTGAATTGACTTTACACTTAATTAAAGCTTGCAGTTTAGGCGAATGCAGCATATTAAAAAGCATAACCAAAATGCGTTTCTCTTGGTAGCGGTTTACTAAAAAAAAAAAAAACTCTATTCTGTACCACTGATCTATAATAGAGAATTATATTATCATTATGTATAGATCAGTGGTACACACACAGAATGATATTAACTCAGGATTCTGAAAACTTTGCAAGGGTGTATATCACCATACTGTCTTGATTTAATTAAATTACTATATAGCCAAAATACTAAAATATGTCTCAATTCAAAAAGCTAAATAAATATACATAACTTATGAACTGACACACTTCTAATTTAATTTTATTTAGATTATTAATAATAATGAGAATTAAGATGCAAATGTTTAACTTGAGTAGCTGTAACTAAATGTAAATTAATAACTGCATAGGTTTTCCTGTTCATGTATCTTTGACGTTTACATAAACTGAAATGATCTCTAAAGGTGCTAGAAATCTGATCTAACTCTGTGGACAATATATAAACAAAACAGTTTTCAGTAAATCTGACATTCTAAATTCAACTGACATCGTAGTTTCAGACATCTAATATCAGGGATATTACACACATGCAAGAATATTATATATACTGTTACTGATATTTCGAGTAATATATTATCTGTAATATTCACAATTATCGAGTTGTTTGCTGCTGCAATTGCAAAAAAAAAAAAAGATTTCAACCATCAAAGTAAAACTTACTATTTCATTAGATACCTAATACAAACTTTTTTATAATTCATTAAAGTAATGTTTACCAAGAATAGTTGCAATAGAGTTGTAATATAATTTATAATTTAAATATCTATTAGTGTTATCGGTACAAATTTAAAACCTATACATATCATAAGCATAAATATCATAAGCAGGAAATGAAACGGTGAACAAAATTATCTTAATTATATAAATATATATTTTTTTTCATGTGTATACAACAGAAATATTCAAGTCACTCACAGATAGTGACAGTGGATAGACTGTTAATCAATTGTCCATTAAGATCATTGTGTTTGTTTTGATAATGATTTCAGATTTCTTGCACCTAAGAGGTTCATTTTGAATTGACACCTGCCAGGATGGACACGTACCTTCTGAAGCGTTTGTAAAAATGTCGTTTTGACATCAGAACGTCCGAGAAGCATTCATATTTTTCTTCAGATTTGGGTAGGAATAAGTGGGGAGGGTCTGTTCAATGAAAAATGTTTTTTACTTTATTTGCTGGAAATTGTATTATTTTTAGATGTTTGATTTTAAACATGTGTTATGTGTTGGAATGAATGTGTGTATGGACTGTGGCCTAGTTAGAGTTTAAAAAAAACATGTCTGAACTCTGAATGATTATTGTGGTTTATATATTTTTCTTTAAATAATGAATACGTGAATGAACAAACCTTTTCCTAAAGCCACAAGCAAACCCCTTACTTGATGAATGTCACTCAGTGGTAGCGCATACAGGAAATAAGTTCAATTGCATAGTGTATTTAATGATTGTTACAGAATAATGATTGGCTTAAGTAGCTAGCACAAATTTCACACGGATTAAGATTCGTGAAAATGAGATGTAGGCTTTGAGTGACTGCCAGCAATTTTCTTCCTCTTTCCAATCAGAAACCACTTTAAGTGCTACATAGCACCATCTTTAAAGATATAGGTGCTATGTACCACCTTAACTACCCCAAAGTACCACTGAAGCACCATTACAGGTTCTTATAGGTGCTATATAGTACTTAAATTGGTTCCCCTATGATTACGAGCCAAAGAACCACTTAGTGGTGCTACAGGTGCATCTCAATAAATTAGAATGTCATGGAAAAGTTCATTTCAGTAATTCAACTCAAATTGTGAAACTTGTGTATTAAATAAATTCAATGCACACAGACTGAAGTAGTTTAAGTCTTTGGTTCTTTTCATTGTAATGATTTGGGATCACATTTAACAAAAACCCACCAATTCACTATCTCAACAAATTAGAATATGGTGACATGCCAATCAGCTAATCAACTCAAAACACCTGCAAAGGTTTCCTGAGCCTTCAAAATGGTCTCTCAGTTTGGTTCACTAGGCTACACAATCATGGGGAAGACTGCTTATCTGACAGTTGTCCAGAAGACAATCATTGACACCCTTCACAAGGAGGGTAAGCCACAAACATTCATTGCCAAAGAAGCTGGCTGTTCACAGAGTGCTGTATCCAAGCATGTTAACAGACAGTTGAGTGGAAGGGAAAAGTGTGGAAGAAAAAGATGCACAACCAACCGAGAGAACCGCAGCCTTATGAGGATTGTCAATTAAAATACAGTAAATTAACATACTTTCCAGAAGGCCAACAATTCACAAAAAAATTCTTATGAAGTATTCTAATTTGTTGAGATTGTGAATTGGTGGGTTTTTGTTAAATGTGAGCCAAAATCATCGCAATTAAAAGAACCAGAGACTTAAACTACTTCAGTCTGTGCGCATTGAATTTATTTAATACACGAGTTTCACAATTTGAGTTGAATTACTGAAATAAATGAACTTTTCCACGACATTCTAATTTATTGAGATGCACCTCAACTACCACAAAGAACTGCTGAAGAACCAATTTTTTTGTGTGTGTAGCCATGTGCTTATTATGGGAAGATTTCAACCTCTGCAGCTCTAATTTGGAGACCGGCAACTTGGATCATATTTCTTGATAACCAGTCACATTATAGCCTAGACGTCATTGAATTGCTTTTAGAGTTGTACGACAGCCAGACGCTGTTTGTGGATACCATAGAAATTAATGATACCACAAAATTTTCAGTTCTCTTACATAACTGCAATATTTTTCAGCTTAAACACTGAAATAGATCTATCAAAAACAAATGTTTATTGGTAAACTTGAAGATTAGTTGACAGGCTGATTTAGAGGAACACTAACTTGCTTTTCTGTTCTGCATTGGATTCAGTAATATTTTCTTAATGGCAAGCTGGACTGTGAAATGGTGTATAGTTAGTATAAATTGCTCTTATTAACCCCCGGCAGTTTAAATTGTAGTTGGTATAGAATAGTGTTAGTTCAAACAAATCTGATTCAGTTTTCGATGTTACATGTAATAAGAGTGGAGCAAAAGCTGGCAGTACTTTAAAACCCATACTGATACATTTGTTATAACAGAGAACATAACACAAATAAAAAAAGTGATTAAAACTACTCAACACATTATTGGTGTCTGTCAGAAATTATTTTGGATTATCTGAGGTAAGTCTGTGTGTATTTACTGTTATTGCGCTGCCAAGAGTCACATTTCTGTGTTCTCACTGCATTCAGGATAGAAGTGTTAGCAGGAGCTCCAGGGGTAAGTGTAAACGCTGTTATTTTGCCCTAGATTTTGTTCATTCATGTATTCTTTTTTCTTCACTGCAATAGAAAATGACTGTTGATGGCAAATACACACTCTCAATCCTTATTTCATGTCAAATTTTGAACAGGTGTGCATCTCACATGACCCATCAATGCTTTATAGTATCAACGTTCACCGTTCGATCAAATCCTTCTCTTAAAGAAGCCAGGATGTTGTTCTATTAAACTTCCTCTACTTTTTTTTTTTTTAATCTTTGAGTGTTTAAAGAAGAATTTCCTGATCGGGTCTTGTTTTGCCTTGACGCTTTTCTCTAAGCTGTCCTCTTTCAACCATGAAAATGAAGATTCAGCCAGCATAAAACCTATTGAAGATATGAGTCTCTCTTCACAAAAAAATAAAAATAAGGAAGAAATCAGAAGATGTTTTCCTTCATCTCACAGCTGTGGTCAGGCCACTCTTACTACAGATTGAAGAAGTCCTCTCTGAACGTCTGCATTCTTCTATATACAGTTATTGGCTTCTTATTGCCACTGCTTTTACCATGTTTATTCTGGTGTGGCGTTCATTTACTTTTTGTTTTACTTTTGGCACATTCAGATTTTAACTAATAGCATTATTTCACTTTAAAAATATGAAATGTTTTTATTAAAAGAATCATCTGTCCAGTTCATTTGTTGAATTGAAGAGAATTCCTGGAAAAATCAGTTGGCAGTGCCAAACCACTTTTCATTTGCCAGTCAGTATTGCCACAGGCAAATATTTACCATTGACTGGTGTAATCAAAATGTTTTGTATTCTTAATATCATGTTCTTTGTGTGTGTGCTTTAATGATTCTTCATTTTCTATTGCAGTCGAGACATCACAACATTATAAATGTTTATTTAAATAGATGTTCAATGATTTATCCAGTATTATTTAAAAAAAAAAAATGCCTTATGTTCAATGATTTATCCAGTATTATTTTTTTTTTCAAAAATGTCCAAATAAATTAAGGTTTTAAATATAGAAAGGGAAGTGTGTGTGTGTGTGTGTGCGTGCGTGTGTGTGTGTGTGTATGAGTGGTTTACAAACACTTGCCTTAGACCAGCAGTGTTAATGCACTAATTTTATCATTGCGCAGCATGAGGAACGCTAGTGGACTGACCGCCGCTGACCTAGCCCATACCCAGGGCTTTCAAGAGTGCGCCCAACTGCTTTCCAATGCCCAGAACCAGCAGCTCAATCAGCTTAACGGGTTCTCAGCCAATGGCTCTGTGTGCTTTGGGGACCGCAAGCTAATCCAAGAGCGTGGCATCCTTAATAGGGTTCCCAGCCGAAAAAGGTCTCTTGATTGCATGGAGTCTAATCTAATTAAAAAGGCCAGAACAGATGGTACGTCTTGACTGAATGTTTAAAGTTTGGTTTTAAAGACATTTGTATGATGAAGTTGGGTCACCACTTGCTAATGTCAAGGTGTCATTGCAGATCTCGGTTATCAGCCGATGAATGGAGTAAACGGATCCAGTGGAGAGGACCAGATGGAGAACATGCACATGGAGTTTGGCCAAGCGCTGAGTACCCCAGGTGGGAACAGACTCCTAAATGGATCCTTGCTTTTGGGGTCCAATGGCTACATCAGTCCAGAGCAGGACCGGGGGGTTCGAATGGAGAGCTCGTCCTCTCCAGTCCACAAAGAGTCAGAGATCTTCACCGTGACCTCCATGCAGATACCATGCCGTTGCACTAACTCCTATGCCTATTTGTAGGAGCATTTGCCTTGGCTTCATTTAAGCTATTTTGGTGATGTGTGTCTGGGAGGGAAACTGATTTAATTTGACACACATCATATGTATAAAACATCTGATCATAAGTTGCTCACACCACCCCGTCCTTTTAACGTTTGGTGGTATGCACATTGTTTTAAACTAAAATGGAGAAGGTGTTTTGAGTGGTAGAAGCAAATGTTGAGTTTTGTTTTGCACAATAACTTCCCTGAATGGCGTTTTAATTTTTAATTTTGATTCTATTGCATTCCAAGAGCAATTAAATGATTTTTTTCCCCTTCTCTCTAAAGTACTTGCATGATGTTATTAGGCTGTTTTTATGCCCTGAAATCTATACTTGGAAAGTATGTCTTAGTATGACACTTTCACAGCTTTTCCTGTGAATTGTATTTGCCCCACCAAATGCCTGACCTTGAGTTTTGTAACATAGTTGGATTTTGGTTTAGGCTGTTGGTTAATACTTTTGATATGAGTAGCCCATATTCTATTAAGTAGCAAAAAAAAAATCCAGGTTAATGCTTTTTTATGTAATGCCTGACCTTGAGTTTTGTAACATAGTTGGATTTTGGTTTAGGCTGTTGGTTAATACTTTTGATATGAGTAGCCCATATTCTATTGTTAAGTAGCAAAAAAAAAATCCAGGTTAATGCTTTTTTATGTATTATTTATATATATATATATATATATATATATATATATATATACTTTCTTATGTGGAGCACAAAACATGTTAGTTAGATTGACAGTCTCTGTCATATGTCACTTTCTTGGCACATTTTCTCACACAATGGAAGTGAATGGTGACATGGATCAGGGTTGCCAAGAGTTATAGGTTTTACTCATTACGTAAATTGTATTTGACTGAGATGCTGGACTGAAATATTTCACCCATTTTATATTCTACCAAATTTGTAAATGGCTAAATGGCTGCAATATAACACAGAGTGAAAAATGTAAGGGGGTCTGAATACTTTCCGTACCCACTGTATGTGTATATATATATATATACATATATATATATATATATACATATATAATTCCATGTTGAAAATATAAAATATTGTGCATTTTATTTTCCTTTTTTTATTTCTTCAACATTTAACTCTCTAGTTCTGCCAAAGCATATCTTATCATGAATGTATAAAGTACATCTACAGCCCTTCGCTGTGCAGCTTTCATACGTGTGTTCTTGTAAGGAAGTCTAGGTGCTATTCAGTCACTTCTTTAACCTTTTTAAACTATATTAGGTTGTAGTTGTTTTTCTCTCTGTTGCTGTTATTACAAAGTCTGTTGAAGAGGGTCTGTTATTAGATTTATTGTATCTGCAGTCTCAAGTGTTTATCAGTCCGGAGGTTATTGTATGAGGGTAAAAGTTTTATTTATTTTTCCAGCTAATATAGGATTTCATATGTAGTGTAGAAAATATTTGCTGAACTGATTAAGTATGAGAAGTATGAATTGAGATAAAGGTGATTCGTTAAATGCATTGTACTTTCTATAAATTCATATAAAAAGTTTAATTTCACTCATATAGCATAACACATGATTGCCGATTCAGAATTACAAGGGACATCTCACTATAAGTGCTCATTTAAACACCGGCTATGTGTGACACATAGACATATTGGTCATGTAAAGTTACAGGATGCCTAAGATGGATATAAATGTAATTTCTATACTCATTAAATGTTCTCATTTAACAATCAACACTGACTCTTGAATTTGTACATATGAATAGTTTGTCAGAACATGTTAGCAAATCAAAAACCACTTGCAATTGTTAATTTGATACTGTTTATAAATTCTAATGCGGCACACATGTATCATCTATTGGTTTGCACCTTCAGTAACCTCTGGACTATTTTGCTGCCTCCACATATAACATAAATGAATTAAGCCATGTTATTTAAATCAAAGTGATATTAATTTATAAGGCAAAATGTTTAATGTCGAAGCTAATGCAGGGCAGTGTGCCAGTGCAATGTTTTTGTAGAGTTGAGTAATATCATGGCTTGAAGCAGGACTTGAGATTAAAGTTCAAATGTTCAGATATAATCGTAAACCGAACTGGATGGGTGATTTGTATGCACAAAAACTGATATGAACAATGTAGACCTGTTGGAAATTATTGTGCAAAACAAAAAACATTCAGTGAAGAATGAAGCAGCAAATCTTAATCTTTCTTTAATGAATTATAATTCATGTGTTCTCTTTGACAGCAGGACTCCCATTAAATGGACACTGCTATCCTGTGCAGCACCTCAGTGGAGGTGACCTGATGCATGAGAACGTAAATGGAAATGCAACCGAGGTTGAGAGTGATGATCATATTGGGAATGTGGGTGTTTCCTCACATCCTGGTTGCTTTGAAAACGGCCTTCATTTTGGGCATCATAATGGCTTCGGAGATACGGCTGAGAACATGGAGGACGCCAGCAGTCAGATAGAGCACCGCAAGTCAGTCAGTGTAGAGGAGCAGTATGACCACATCACCTTCAACACCATGCACCTCTACCATGGGTGTTAGGACGTCCCGTCCAGACTCGTATGCTTTTTATATATCCATATAGAATGTGCTTTAAGTCCATGTCCTTTTAAATGGACACTGTATTTGTACAAACCCGATTCCAAAAAAGTTGGGACACTGTACAAATTGTGAATAAAAACAATGCAATGATGTGGAAGTTTCAAATTTCAATATTTTATCTGTCCCACCTTTTTTGGAATGTGTAGCTCTCATGAAATCCAAAATGAGCCAATATTTGGCATGACATTTCAAAATGTCTCACTTTCAACATTTGATATGTTATCTATATTCTATTGTGAATAAAATATAAGTTTATGAGATTTGTAAATTATTCCATTCCTTTTTTACTCACAATTTGTACAGTGTCCCAACTTTTTTGGAATTGGGTTTGTATTTGTGTTGTTAAAAAAAGTGCAATCTTTTCTAATTTGGGTCATTTAATTGAGTTGGAGAATCCGGAGGCTGTTCATTTTTGATGCATTATTTGTAAGTACATGTATTGTATTAATTGTGCCTATACAATATAATTGTTTATTGACATCTCTTTCTTACATAGTAGTTAGAGCTGTGTGTGTGTGTGAATAAAATGGATGATGAATTGACTGAATCATTTGTATGGTTTTCTAACTCACAACCTCTACCTTATATGTTGTCTTGTAGGGAGTAGAAATTAGTGTAATGAGGAACGAGTTTTTATTGGTTTTACTGAACTATTTGATAGTATTTTGTAGTCCAAACACTTCTACACTGCCGTGCTCTCTTTACCGTGCCAATATCTGCCTTCCCTCCTGATTATTATCGAATATATGATTGCGGAAGTGACTAAAAACTGAACACATAACTGTTATGAAATCGCTTTTACGTCGGAGTACAATAAGGTCGTCGCTCATTGCATTTCCCGCGCTTAACCGCTAGGAGGACGATGACCTCCCGCAGAACCGACTGAGACCGTACCAACGGTCAGAAAAATAGGGGGATATCTTCCATTAACGTCTCCAAAGACGAACATTTCAGGCAAATTATCAAATCATTTTTCTTAAACCATAAAGATTTCAAACGAACTGCGGAAACATTAATCACTAAGTCTTTAAAAATAAAACACAAAATTGATTTATATACATCTTGTAAGATGTCTTTGTATCTCCAGTCGCAAATAACCCCCTGTGTGGGACAGATGGTATAATCCAGTCTCGCGAAAAGACGTCTTGTTGCTCAGAAAGGAATATTAATCATCGCTCAGTGTTGTGACATATACAGTTACCTTAACATTTGTTATTAGGCTCTCAAATTAATCGCTGACGATTTTTAGTGTAGTTAAAGATGTCTACTCCAGCTAGAAGGCGACTCATGCGAGATTTTAAGCGGTGAGTAGCTGTTAAATGATAGATGTGTTTGTTTTGGTGGAATAGCTTGCTAGCTAGTTAGCTTCATATCACCCAGTTCGGTAGCCGATTATTAAACGTAATTTAAACGATTAAAATACGACATTTTAATGTTGTGCTTATCTCTTTGAGTCTGTCGGTAGTGTCACATTGCCTGTTTACATTGTGGCGATTCTTAGAAACTAACTGACATGTGTTTTAGCTTATGCGCTTGCTAGCTAGTGTGAGCCGGCTAGAGAAGTTATTCCAGCTCGACTTGTCTGAATGTGATGATTATTATTACTATTTAGCCCATGTCTTTGTATTTCTAGTAACTGTTATAAGGTAGGCAGAAGCCACACTGTGCCGTGTGATAGTCCAGGTGTTTCCTCTAATCAGTGCATGTGCTCTGTGTGATCGAGTGTTGTGTGCTGCTCCCGCAGGCTCCAGGAGGATCCTCCAGCCGGCGTCAGTGGAGCTCCGTCGGAGAACAACATCATGGTGTGGAATGCAGTTATATTCGGGTAAGAAGAGAGCAATCGGGCTGATCGAGGCGAGTCTGCGCCAACCAGCTCATGTAACAGAGTTCCCACGGTCGTGGAAAACCTCCAAACATGAGGGGATTATTAAAGCGACATTACCAGACCTGAAAATCTGGTGGAAGTGAATGATATGATTAAATAGCGTGCAGCTTTTCTGTTCAAAAGTTTGGGGTCAGTGACATTTTAGGGAAAAATGTATGCTTTTAGTTAGTTGGCAAAGACATTAAATTGATCATGTTTATAATGTTACAAAAGATTTTTATTGCAAATAAATGCTATTCTTTGGAACGTTCTATTCATCAGAGAATCCTGAAAAACGAGTTATCACAGTTTCCACAAAAATATAAAACTGTTTTCAATATTGATGATAATCAGAAATGTTTCCTGAGCATATTAGAGTGATTTCTGAAGGATCGTGTGACACTGAAGACTGCCAATGATGCTGAAAATTCAGCTTTACATTATAGAAATAAATTACATTTAAAAAAATATATTATTTGTGATATAAATTATACATTTAATAAATGTATAGTATAAATGTATTATTTTGGTAACACTTTACAATAAGGTTCCATTAGTTAATGTATTAACTAACATAAACAAACCATGAACAATGCATTTATTACAGTATTTATTCATCTTTGTTAATGTTAATGAAACCGTCGTTTGTTGTTAGTTCATGTTAATTCAAAGTGAATTAACTAATGTCACAACTTTTAATAATGCATTAGTAAATGTTGAAATTAACTTTAATTAAAATTAATAAATGCTGTAGAAGTTTTTTTCATTCTGATTTCATGTTAACTAATGAACCTTATTGTAAAGTGTTACCGTTATTTTTTATATATATATATATATTAGTACCGACTGCAAAGTTTTGAAGGGTAGTGTTTGTAAATACACATGTATACATATTTCATTGTCTGCATATTACTCTTTTGAGGGCTTGACTGGAGTAAACCTGCCCCACCATGTGTTCAGTGCTCTAGTGTAGCATGCTGTTATTTGATATCATGGTCAATGTTCCATGTCAGTGTCCTCCTACCTTTGACCTTAATATTGCGTTTCTTGTTTTTACATGCAGTCCAGAGGGAACGCCTTTTGAAGATGGTAGGTGTCTGTCTGCTGACCTTTCCAGCATGATCAAATGCATGTGTAAAGAAAATGAGTAAAATGTGTTTCTTTGTCAAATTAAAGATACAATGTTGTTTCTATTCTGCACACAAGGTACCTTCAAACTCACAGTTGAGTTCACAGAGGAATATCCAAACAAGCCCCCAACTGTGCGATTTGTCTCAAAGATGTTTCATCCAAATGGTGAGTGATCCTTCCTGTTTGTCTCTGATTAGAGGCTTTGTCAAAGAGAAACGGACCCCGATTCTCTAATATGCTCTCTACAGTCTACTCATGTAGTACATTCCCACACAGAATCTGCTGCTGTTAAATTTAGTCATTCAATTAGTCTTAGTAGGTTTGTTGTTTTTGTTTTTTTGCTAAAATTAGTTTTAAGATTTAGCAAAAAATATTTAATACATTTTATGCTTGCTTATATATTTCTTTGACAACTAAATGCACTAAGATGTTCAAAGTTGCCACCAGAGTTACTGTATTTTCTGGAATTTGTTGGTCTGGGAGGAATTGTACAGCATTAGTGAGCGTTGTTTGGTTGCTACATACTGAAAGTTATTCATTTTATCATGAGTCATGCATGTATTCTTGATTTAATGTAGTGAATATGTTGTTCTAACTCTTTCTCTTGCTGTCTTTCACAGTGTATGCTGATGGCAGTATATGCCTAGATATTCTTCAGAATCGGTGGAGTCCAACTTATGATGTTTCTTCTATTCTGACATCAATTCAAGTATGCCAGTTAACCATTTTATAGTCCTATTATATTAAACAAAATGCTTCACGTTTCCTTTGGACATTATTGAATCTGAGAATTGTCTTATTTGAATGCTTGAATTTTTCCCCCCTTTGTGTTATACTCGTGAGGCCTCAATTTTGATTTCTCTTTCTTTGCAGTCCCTTCTAGATGAGCCGAATCCCAACAGCCCCGCAAACAGCCAGGCAGCACAACTGTATCAAGAAAATAAACGGGAATATGAGAAACGGGTTTCAGCGATTGTAGAGCAGAGCTGGAGGGACAGTTGACCACATTCACAAACCATGTTCTCTTTGAAATGTTTGGCTCTGTTGTTGGGGGATAGTTTTTCAATTCTCCATTTTTAAGTTTTTATGCACTTTACTCATGCAAGATTGTGATTTTTGTTTTATTTCTTTCCCACATTTTTGCCTGGACTGATTTTCAACCCTCATTAAAGGGTTAGTTCACCCAAAAATGAAAATTCTGTCATTAATTACCCTCATGTCATTTCAAACCCGTAAGACCTTCGTTCATCTTCGGAACACAAATTAAGATATTTTTGATGGAATCTGAGAGCTCTCTGACCCTGCATAGACAGCAGCACAACCGAAATGTTCCCAAGTCCAGAGACGTAGCAAGGAGATCTGTAAAATAATCCATGTGACATCAGTTGTTCAACCGTAATATTACGAAGCTACGAGAATACTTTTTGTGCGCAAAAGAAAAAGAATAACGACTTTATTCAACAATTCGTCTCCTCCGCGTCACCCTGTAGCGCCATTGTGGAGAGTATCCGCTGGATGTAAACGCCATATGCTGTTCTATGTCAGCTGCGTCACACCGGATATGTTTCCTATGTTGTTGTGATTTGATCTGAACGAAAACAGCGTATACGTGACGCAGCTGACACAGAACAGCATACGCTGTTTACGTCCAGCGGATACTCTCCAAAATGCCTCCAGAGGAGACGAATTGTTGAATAAAGTCGTTTTTTTTTTTTTTGCGCACAAAGTATTCTCGTAGCTTCGTAATATTACGGTTGAACTCCTGATGTCACATGGATTATTTTACAGATCTCCTTGCTACGTCTCTGGACTTGGGAACATTGCCGTTGCGTTGCTGTCTATGCAGGGTCAGAGAGCTCTCAGATTCCATCAAAAAATATCTTAATTTTTTTTGAGGGTGAGTAATTAATGACAGAATTTTCATTTTTGGGTGAACTATCCCTTTAAGATCAGTGAAAGGGGTTAATATCCCTGGTGAATAATGCTTGACTAATTTTTCATATGGCATGAACATGCAGTGATTGTTCTTTTTTGCTAAATGCATAAGCATCTCTAAAAAAAAAAAAAACATTATGGTTGAGTCAATCAAGGCAGTCTGGATTCATGACTCACTAAGAGACGTAAGTCATAGTAGTGTTGATGAAAATGTTTTTGGTGCTTTGTCAAATTTAATATCATGGTCTCACTCTAAAAGCAGTTAAAAGTGTCCCATTAATTTCTGGTTTTGCTTCCATTCTTCTGGATTAGCATTCGTTATGTTGGTTTAGTCACGACTCTTCATGGCTCTGCCAGAGGAGGGTTGGCATGCTACCATGAGTGGTGAGTATCTCTAGTACGCACTGCAAACACGTATAAGATGTTGGTAGACCGGCGTGAAGGTTTATATAAATTATCAAATTGTTGAAAGAAAAAATGGCAATATGGTTTGGAGTATAAAATATATATTTACTGGTCGAAAGAAAAAATATAGATTTGCTGGAATTACTCAAAGTTCAAAAATATCCTCCAAAATCCTACAGAGATACACGTTAACTGCAGTTACTTAATATATTTTCATGGCTTGCATCACAGGTCCAATCAAGTGAAATAATATCTTCAGGTCTTTTCCCAAGCCCTTGATCTTTGCAGATGTGTGCCCTGTTACATGCATGAATGCCTGAGTGTGTCCTTGCCTCTATTAATCTCTTGTATATACAAAAACACATCTGATTTTTGTGTACAGATTTTGCACTGGTTGGCAATCTCATTTTCCAGCACTTGTAAATACTTAAATAAAAGGTGAAACTACCTTAATACGAGTAATACTTTACTGATACTTTACACCTTATTTCAACATTTTCTAGTCTGTAACAACAGCAGAAGTCTTTTCAATGTACTAAAACAAGAACCTTTACTCTTTCCGTTTAATGTTTTTGAATTTAATGCACAAAGTTAGGTTAAACAGATCACACAATTTTATTCTGAGAGACAGTTCTAGAAACATGGGAAGTAAATAACGCAGCATAATGCATACCAAAAAACACATTTCTGGTCCACATTTGAAATGTACTTTTCCTGAAAATGTACTCATTCTCAGGCTATCCAAGATGCAGATGAGTTTTGTTTCTACTTCAAAACCGATTTGAAGAAGTTTAGCATTATATCACTTACTCACCAGTGGATGCTCTGCAGTGAATGGGTGCCGTCAGAATGAGAGTCCAAACAGCTGATAAAAACATCACAATAATCCACACAAAACCAGTCCATCAATTAACGTCTTGTAAAGTAAAAAGCTGTTTTTAAGAAACAAATCCAGCAAGGGATTTTCACTTATCGCCAAAACAGTCTATAATCCATCATTTTAAAAAGTCCATTCCCTTTTTTCCTCTCACATCAAAGTCCACCAACATACTTGTTTACAACTGTTTTTTTTACTATTTTTACTTGTAAACTTATGGATACTAGAGGACTAGTATTTTAGATGTAAGCAACAATTTGAAGATAAAATATTTTAATGATGAATTTGTTTATTACAAACACCCATTTTTTTTCCACTTCACAAAATGTTAATTAATGGACTGGAGTCATGTGGATTATTGTGATGCTTTTATCAGCTGTTTGGACTCTCATTCTGACGGCACCCATTCACTGCAGAGGATCCATTGGTGAGTAAACCCGAACCCGTTACACTGAAGAAACAAACTCGTCTACATCTTAGATGCATGTCCATGAAATATCCATTTTTTTGGGTGAAATATGTTTCATTTTGTGTAAAAAAAAATTTTGTAAGCATGAGACAACTCCGCATTAAGCATGGTTTATTTTACATGAACATATGTACAGTTATGCAAGGCATAAATACAAAACTGATAGTTTGATAACTGATGTAGTTGGATGAACAGAATACTTCCAATGCTGTAGATTAACATTGATAACTAAGCAGCTGATAAGTGAACCCTATATATCCCTAAAAGATATAGCTACTAACAAATGACCAACTCTAGTCTGTAACAACATCACAGACCCTGGCCTCTCTCAAAACTGGATACTAAAGTCCTGAACAGAACAACGGCAACCAGCTACACCTGACACTACCTGTTGTACGCTCGCTCTTTCTTAGACCTCTCTAATGCTTTGTCCATTGTCTTCTCATTGTCTCCTCTGCACTTCGGACAGTACCATTTTCCTTTGGGCTTATGGTGCAGGCCGACACATGAGAAGTGAAACCACTCAATAGTGCATTCATCATTATCACAACCTATCATCTCTCCATAAGACACTTGCTCGCACAGGCAATAAGTGGGTTCATTGGGATCGATAGGCAGGTCTGTTGGCGACGGCTCCCTGTCCTGCTTGCTTTTCGACCTCTTCTTCTTCTTCGATGACGTGGATGAGGTCTTGGCCTTCTTTTCTTTTGGCACGCCTGAGCCAACCTCCTCATTGTGCTCCATGCCATAATTGGAGTTTTCCCGGTTCTCCGAACCATTTTTCTGCCTTCGTGAACGCTTTCCACCAGATTTGTCTACTGAAGTCGGGGTCTCTTCTCGTCTCCGATCCACACTTGGTTTACTGACCGAGAGCATCGAAGCAGAAACCGGTGTCATAGTTACGGTTGTCATGGCACTGGGGGTGCTGCCCACCGACACGGTGCTCTCCGGCGAGTCCTGGCAGGCCTGGAAAAGCTCACTCTGCCACTCGAGCTGCCGACTGCGATTCTCCACCATTTCCACCATTTGGCCTGCGATCTGGATCTTTTCATCTCCGAGTTCTTCTGTGCGGATCAAAGAGCGCTGGATGCAGTGAAGCAGACGCCGCCTCTGCACAGGATCTGATTCTTGTCTGTGCTTTTCATAAGCCTCGTCCAGTTCACTGAGGATCTCTGCAAGATCAACGCCTTTGGATTAATGTAACACAATAATAATGGCACAATGTTTACTGTTACTGTGTCACTATACACGTTTATCATTTTAACCTCCAATAAAAAAAAAGTCAGTGGTCAAAGGGTTATTGTCTCGAGGCAAGACACCCCAAGTGAATAAGACATTTTAAGTAATCATATATACCACATATCACCATATTTGATTAATTACAGCACAATAACTTTTCTGAAATATGTTTAAATATACAAAAGTCGAAGCCATAAAAAAAACACTATCTGCATTTGCAAATGCAATACTATCATCTCTCCATTAACTCACGTTTTGGTCCATTCTTCAATATGCCTGATGGTATAAGCCGAAACGTTGTGAATTAATACATTTATATTTTGATACATTTGCAAGTAAGTGCGGATAGTGTGCGGGATTTATTCTTTTTTTTTTGGTTTTGAAGTTGGACCTTTTACCTACATCAATTACTTACTGGTGTGCGAGGTTGACTGTTGATTAAATATACACATGTGGAAAGATTTGCATACATTTCCAGAACCAAAACCTGAATTGGACAAAACCAAATTCTTTTGTAACAGAAGTGATTCTGGATATCTCTTTTCAACACTACATAAATCAGGGACGGGATCATGTTTTAAGTATAAAATGTATAATTAACAGGTGAATTTAATGTAAAAACCTTCAGAATTTAGATATGAATAAAAATATGTAACGTTAAGTGCTAATTAAGTAGATTTCTGACTCAGTAAAAGAGCAAAAAAAATTATAATTTCGAAAATATGGCCTTGGAATTATTTTAATGTACTTGAAATCTACAGATGCAAACAGATCGCGTGTAATCAAATAAACACTAAACGTTACATGTGTATTTCGCATGCTTGCTTTCCACTGGTCTGAAATTAGACATGTTATGGAAGCAAAATAGCCCAAATCTCAAAATTGACCAGAGAATGGTTTATAAACAATGGGTTTGACTGTAGCGTCTTTGCGTTTAGATGTTTTATATGCAGTAGACACAGTCGCTGAACATATGAAATGTGTCTTTATGACATTTTAAAGACTATTTACACAACACTAACCCACAACTGTGATTTCAAGCTACATAATTAGTCAAGCTTAGTGGCGCTACAGAAGCTCCATCCAAACAGGCTGTGTAGTGATTTCACAGAAACCTCTACAAATTTAGGATATAAATGACACATAAATGTACTCTCCATATTTGCTCAACTTTGCAGCTTTGACCTCTCAATCGCGCGACGCGGGGGAACTCTTGAAACTTGAAAACAAGTTCACGTGCTAACGGTTAGCCGCTAGCCAGCTAGCCAGTGTGACACCTAACACCCCTTGCACAAACAATGCAGTGCTTTCTTCTCACACTTCTGCTACATGCGAGAGTCTGTAAGCTTTCACCTTGATATCTGGCGTCGATCTCCTTCATGAGAGACACGCATCTCTGTAGGTCCTGCGGCAAAGACTCGACCAGCTCCAGATACTCCTCAACATAGTTCACCACAGCATGAGAAGACTCTGCGTTTGAAGAAGGGTTCAACATCTTTTCACACGCATTTAAGAGGTTGGTAGAGCAGTACAAGTGCGTTTTTTAATAGTTATAATATTTAAAATAAATAAATAAAAGTTACTCGGGTAAACGTGTTGTAGTGAGTTGTGCAGGACAAGTGACGCTTCTACGGCTGAGACCTAGCTCATGAATATTAATTGCCTCGCAGTGACGTTGCTCCACAACCTTCCAACAGAGTGTCTCGGTACGCAGAGGCTAATTAATATTCATGAGCGACTCCTGTTACGTTTGCCACATACTGCATACTGTTGCACTTTGAAAACGCTTGGTGGCGTTTGGTAGCAAGACTTCACCGGTTGCTTCAGAGGAGCTGCAAATGAAAATGACCTACATGTAGGTTTATTCTTGAGTTTAGAGGAATTTGGGATGCAGTTTATGAAAATACAGAAAAAACCTGGTCTCTAGACTAGTTGGCTTAGCTCATCTTCCAATTATTTGTATTTGGAGGGTGCAGAGAGTTATAGTGTCTTATATTATTGTGGGAAATTATGTGAACTGGGACTTGTATCACTCAATGCTATCAATTTATTTCTTTATTTTACAGATTGACTGCATAATATTAACATTAATCATTTTTTATTGTTCGTTATATTGTGTTTGCTTGACAGCTAAATGTCAAATGCATCCTTACCGCATCTTGTGCATACATCAAATGAGGTATAATATAGCAAATGTGTTATTTTGTGTTTCTCCCTTCTTGCTAATCTGCTATTTCAGCTTTATTAAATAAGATATTTAAAATCGTCAAGAACAATATTACATTCACTGTCAATCTAAACAGCTGTGAATGCCTGTAGTTTTTAATGTGTTGTTTTAATAATGTCCTTTCTAAATATCCTTTAGCTGCTGTGATAATTGTCATCTTATGCTAAAAGGTTAAAAGGGTAGTTATGTTCTTCTGGCTACACCAAGAATGCCCTGCAGGGGTCACTTATGTTTAGGCATTGAGGCTCTTAATGTTGTTTATCCTCAGCTGTGTTGTTTACTTGCACATCATGTAGATATTCTTTTCTCTCTAGTGTATTATTGTGGATTCCTTCTTTCAGTTACAGCCCCGAAGAGAAATCCTAACGAGTTATCCTATGTTTTTAACAGTTGTGAATGACCTTTGAAAATGGTGAAGGTAGTTCTTTGTACATCTGTGTTATTAGCAGTAAAAATGTCAGATGACTAAAATGTCATAATGTGCAAATGAGAGGGGAAATGAGTGTAAAGTTCTCCAGAGGCCAGCACAGTCCAGTCTCCTTGTCTTGCGTACTCTGACCCGAGTGGTGTCGTAAAGAATTACCTCTTACGCATTTCAGTGTCAATGGAGAATTCAGAGTTTGGACAAATTAGGTTACTTTCCACATTAACTTAATGTCAAGAATGGCGGTGTAGTCGTAAGTGAGGTTTTGCGTAGACACTCTCAGGCTTTTTCAGGATTCTTTTCTTTATAAAAACATAAAAAATCTTACTGATCCCAAACTTTTGAACAGCAGGATAGATAGATAGATAGATAGATAGATGGCTGATAGATAGATGACCAATAGATAGATAGATGGCTGATAGATAGATGACCAATAGATAGATAGATAGATGACCAATAGATAGATAGATAGATAGATAGATGTCTGTATGGTAACAATTTATTTTATGGTGTCCTTGTTGCATGTTGTTATGTGTGCATACTATAGTAATAACAATATATTATGCAGAATTAGCTTATCATAAAGAGCTAGGTTTTATCTGTCAAATGATCAGATCTCAGTGAATCAGCATACCTTTTCCTGATAAATCTATTAAAATCACAACTTTATATTGCATTTCTGTTGTACTGTTTTTAAACTTATAATTCAGTGTTTTATCTCATTTTAATTGTCTTATGCTTAATTTTTGTCCTATATTTGTTAAATCTTAATATTTACCGTAACATGCTGTTAAATGATTTCAGAATATTTGTTCCAGTTGTGAATTAATGAATCCAGCTTCCTCGTGACGTAAACCTATTGTTCAGGCCCTTTCAGTATAAACAAACCTAGGCTTGTCTTCGGTGAATCTCATGACCCTCCAGAAAGTCACATTGTTTTGGACTACAGTCACTGCTAGCTCAATTTACTAAGTACTACACCACAATCACTTCAGTTTTGTAGGATAATATGCAATTATGCTCATGGTTCAGACTCCGCTGAATTGGTTTTCAGGCAGTGGGTTTGAAATGTTAGGACTGCTGAGTGACTTCCTGAATGAGTTCATCAATACAAGTTAATAAGTGCTGATGGTGAGCTACCTGGTGAGTAATGCTGCTACCTGACTTCACTCTGAACAGATATAATCTCCCTTTCGCAAACACACACAATAATGGCATTGGGATTTATTGCGTAAGTGCAAATAATGAAATCACATCAGATTACCATAAATAAAGGGAAAAAGAAGACCTGAATAGTTTTTGGAACTGTGTTTTATGCATCTCAGTTAAACTGCTAGTTTTACAATTGCCCCAAAAGCCTTTGGACACTTAAGCCACACTTAAAGCTGTACAAATGTAATTGCATTAAATAACAAAATATCAACTCAAGCTGCATTTATACAAAAGAAAGATAGCATAAGCAAAATGTTTGGACTCTATTTTTTGTTGACTCAGGAGGCCGAATTAAAATTTTTAATTGCATCTTCATCTCAGACAAAGTAAACAAAACTAAAAGCAAAAAGGAAACTTTTTAATACTCTCTTTGGTGCTTTTGCTGTAATTCTTCAGAAGCTCTGTTAAAATATCAGCAGTTCTCAGGTAAACACCCCCTCCTCCTTCTTCGATTCACTTTCTTGTCATGCCCGTTTTTGCTGTCCACATCCTGTTTATCTTCCGTATTTCTTCACCTCTTTGTGGGTGATTCTTCCTTCATTCTGAGACAAAATGTTGTTCCTATAGGGCCCCAGACTTGGAGAAGGAGAAAAGAATTTAAATGGGGAAAAGTTCATAAGACTTAAAAGGATAGTTCACCCCAAAATTAAAATTCTGTCATTAATTACTCACCCTCATGTCGTTCCAAACCCGTAAGACCTTCGTTCATCTTCAGAACACAAATTAAGATATTTTTGATGAAATCCAAGAGCTTTATGACCCTCCCATAGACAGCAATGCAACTGACATGTTCAAGGTCAAGAAAGGTACCAAGAACATCGACAAAATAGTCCATGTGACATCAGTGGTTCAACCATACTTTTATGAAGTTATGAGAATACTTTTTGTGCGCAAAAAACTAAAATAACTTTATTCAACAAATCTTTTTTTTTTTTTTTTGCCTTTATTTGATAGGACAGTAGTGAGACAGGAAGCAAAGTTGGAGAGAGAGGTGGGGGCGGGATCGGAAAAGGTCCGCGAGCCGGGACACAAACACGGGATGCCTGAAGCGCAACAGTGCTATATGTCAACGCTCTGCCCATGAGGCTATGGGCGCCAGCTCTATTCAACAATTCTTCTCCTCTTGTGATTCAACCGTAATTTGATGAAGCTACAAGAATACTTTTTGTTGTGCAAAAAATTACGACTTTATTCAACAATTCTTCTCCTCTGCATTACCCTAGCACCATTTTGGAGAGTATCACGACGCATGCGTCGTGATACTCTCCAAAATGGTGCTAGGGTAATGCAGAGGAGAAGAATTGTTGAATAAAGTCGTAATTTTTTGCACAACAAAAAGTATTCTTGTAGCTTCATCAAATTACGGTTGAATCACATGGACTGTTTTAAAGATGTCCGTACTACCTTCTTGTGCCTTGAACGTGGTGGTACCCTTGCTGTCTATACGGTGGGTTCGAGAGCTCTCGGATTTCATCAAAAATAGCTTAATTGGTGTTCTGAAGATGAACGAAGGTCTTACAGGTTTGGAATGACGTGAGGGTGAGTAATTAATGACATTATTTGCATTTTTGTGTGAACTATCCCTTTAACGATTAATTAGTTTTCTGTTAAACAATGAGTGGGTGAATAGCTGTACATACTTATGTTACTCTTGAAAGTCTGATTATTACCATTGCAGGCATGCAACACATACAAGATAAGCAGACATGTTGTTTCTTAAAGAACTACCAAAAAGGAAATGCATTAGGTATGTCTGCGAAACAGTGACTACTTGTACGTACCATTACTGAAACATCTGGCAGTGATACACAGAAGCTACAGTCATAGCTACTTTAGATGAAGAGTATCTCGACATGCTGTTGTGTGTGTGTAGCCTTTTACTATACGCATGTGATAGCCTGCGTATTTAATGACACCAGAGAAAAAATGAGGAGTCGTTACACAGAGCATTGTCTCCACATATGGTGAGTTAATCATGATGATTTTGACTTTTTATGGTCTTTTTTAAAGATGTCCGTACTACCTTCTTGTGCCTTGAACGTGGTGGTACCCTTGCTGTCTATACGGTGGGTTCGAGAGCTCTCGGATTTCATCAAAAATAGCTTAATTTGTGTTCTGAAGATGAACGAAGGTCTTACAGGTTTGGAATGACGTGAGGGAGAGTAATTAATGACATTATTTGCATTTTTGTGTGAACTATCCCTTTAACGATTAATTAGTTTTCTGTTAAACAATGAGTGGGTGAATAGCTGTACATACTTATGTTACTCTTGAAAGTCTGATTATTACCATTGCAGGCATGCAACACATACAAAATAAGCAGACATGTTGTTTCTTAAAGAACTACCAAAAAGGAAATGCATTAGGTATGTCTGCGAAACAGTGACTACTTGTACGTACCATTACTGAAACATCTGGCAGTGATACACAGAAGCTACAGTCATAGCTACTTTAGATGAAGAGTATCTCGACATGCTGTTGTGTGTGTGTAGCCTTTTACTATACGCGTGTGATAGCCTGCGTATTTAATGACACCAGAGAAAAAATGAGGAGTCGTTACACAGAGCATTGTCTCCACATATGGTGAGTTAATCATGATGATTTTGACTTTTTATGGTCTTAAAGCTGCCCAGTGCCACTGCTCCATAAGAAGGACATTCCCTCTCCTGTCATGCACTTCCTCCATGCAGTGGTTTCCTCCCACTGCTGGTGCCTTTTCCAGCATCATTGGTGGCTAAACTAGAGACCTTATAAGCTTTAAGTTAGTAACCCTAGAAAGTGCTACCATTCATTTAGGAAAGTATTCAGACCCTTGAATACTATTCACATTTTATGTTGCAGCCTTATGTTAATTCTTTAAATTATAAAAAAATTTCCACACCAGTCTACACTCCACACCCCATAATTGCAAAGCAAAAACCAGATTTGCAAATTTAGTATTCGAGTATTCAGACCCTGAACTTGAACCTTGTCAAACATCTCTGGAGAAATGTCTTTTGACCAATGGTCCCCATCTAACCTGACTGAGCTTGAGAGGAACATAATTTACTACTGATCCACTATTGAAATCAATTCTCAGTTCCTTTTCAAATACGTTGTGCTCACCTGTAAGATGAAGTGTGCTCTTGTGCTGAACAGAGCCAGCCTCGGAGGTGTATGTGGCCACACAGGTGAGCTCACTATTGTTGATGGCTGCTCTGTCAATTCTTCGTCATCAATTAGGAACCTATGTGTGCTATTTGATAGCAATCTTTCCTTTGAAAGCCACGTTTCTAGCATTTGTAAAACTGCATTTTTCCATCTCAAAAATATATCTAAATTACGACCTATGCTCTCAATGTCAAATGCAGAAATGTTAATCCATGCGTTTATGACCTCAAGGTTAGATTATTGTAACGCTTTATTGAGTGGTTGTTCTGCACGCTTAATAAACAAACTCCATCTGGTCCAAAATGCAGCAGCTAGTTCT
Organism: Sinocyclocheilus grahami; assembly: GCF_001515645.1. Taxonomy (NCBI): domain Eukaryota; kingdom Metazoa; phylum Chordata; class Actinopteri; order Cypriniformes; family Cyprinidae; genus Sinocyclocheilus; species Sinocyclocheilus grahami. The sequence continues at coordinate 155,304 of NW_015505803.1, read as the reverse complement.
TACTAGAACCAGGAAGTATGACCATATTAGCCCGGTTCTGTCAACACTGCACTGGCTCCCTATTAAACATTGTATAGATTTTAAAATCTTGCTAATTACTTATAAAGCCCTGAATGGATTAGCACCTCAGTATTTGAACGAGCTCTTACTGCATTATAGTCCTCCATGTCCACTGCGTTCTCAAAACTTTGGCCATTTGATAATACCTAGAATATCAAAATCAACTGCGGTCGGCAGACCCTTTTCCTATTTAGCACTGAAACTCTGGAATAATCTACCTAACATTGTTCGTGAGGCAGACACACTCTGTCAGTTTAAATTTAGATTGCATCATGTTCAGGAACCAGATGAGTCCTCTGCACAATGTGACATTGCTGCAGCCTGGAATTGAACTGCTGGTTTCGTCTGGTCAGAGGAGAACTGGCCCCCCGACTGAGCCTGGTTTCTCCCAAGTTTTTTTCTCCATTCTGTCACAGATGGAGTTTTGGTTCCTTGCCGATGTTGCCTCTGGCTTGCTTAGTTGGGGACACTTCATTTCCAGCGATATCGTTGACTTGATTGCAAATGATTGCAAAGATACTATTTCAACTGAACTGAGCTGGATGTTGACATCACTGAATTCAATGATGAACTGCCTTTAACTGAAAAATGAGTGTTTACAATTGTCATTTTGCATTATTGATACACTATTTTCCTAATTAATGCTGTTCAGTTGCTTTGACACAATCTGTATTGTTAAAAGCGCTATATAAATAAAGGTGACTTGACTTAACTTGACATCAGCAGGCAGATATACTCGAATCTCCATCATAAAAAACCTGCCAAGCTTCTCAACAGAGCTGATATTGGAGGAAAAGTTCAAGGCAGGTTCCCAATGAAGAGTGGGTGCTGTTTTTTTTAAATGTGGCATGACAGACAGCAATCCTTTGATTGTTTTCACTGTACAGCTGGGTGGAAAATTGGGTAACTAAAAACAAAAAACTTTAATTTATATATATATTTTTTAGCTTTAAATATTTTTTGTACAATGAACTGGATTCATCACTGGTTCATGACTAAAGTGGAAGTTTGAGAGATATATGATGTAAACCTGTTGTTGTTGTAAATATAAACATTTTCACAGTTTTTGCAACAGTTTTACAATAAATTGTGTTTGTACTCACCACTTACAGATACGTTTGCCAAATAGCTTCCTCCTTTATACGATACATCACAAGAATAAAATCCTTCATCTTCTATTGAAATCTTGGGAATGACTAAGTAAACTCCATCTGAGGTGTTGTACAGCCTCTTTCCATCTTTACATTTGTCGTCCAGCTTGGGTGACAAACCAAGCCAACATTTTCTGTCTTGCAGGCTGATGTTCCAGACGATGTAAATTAATTCATTCCAGTTGATATCAGTGGCATTGCCACACTGTAAAATCACATCACTGCCTGAAATAAAGGTCTGCTCTTTGAAATCTGCAGGAATAAATCAATCAATAAATGTATACAATGAGATTAAATATTGTATTGAGTAAAATTTGGACACTTTTAGGTGAATATAATTCAAATGTAAATATAACATTTGGGTATTTTAACACATTTTGTCTTTGTTTTTTCTTTGTCTATACACTAAACTTATCTCTCCCTGCCATACCAGACAAGTGTTATCCATTGTGTCTTTTCCTTTAGACTTAAAGTAGTTACAACACATACACTCTTAAAAATAAAGGTGCTTAAAAGGTTCTTCACAGTGATGTCATAGAAGAACCATTTTTGGTTCCACAAAGAACCATTCAGTCAAAGGTTCTTTAAAGAACCATCTCTTTCTTACCTTTTTATAATCTGAAGAACCTTCTTTCACCACAAAGAACCTTTTGTGAAACAGAAAGGTTCTTCAGATGTTAAAGGTTCTTTATGGAACCATTTACACAAAAAGGTTCTTTAATCTATGGCATCGTGAAGCCCCTTTATTTTTAAGAATGTACAGCAGCTCTATTCTGACAACAGATATAAAATAGTTGGCACTTCCCATCAATAGAGTTCATTATATAATGGTAATGTTATATTTTAAAGCATTAGAAGCACAAAATCCTTGTTTGCAAAATGGTGATTCTATCAAATTCTATAAAATGTTTTACGATGTATGTTTTCTCAAGGTTAAGCACTTACCATTATTTGAAAAAATATTTTATACAAGTTTTTTTTTTACCCTATTCATGAAAAAGTGCAATGTATTTACATAAATAAAAGTGTATGTTGTCTGACCTGTCAGTTGTTTAATCGCAGAATCTTTATTCTGATGAGATGCAGTGGCTTGATCTCCTAGGACAGTTAGTGGCACAGCGTGTTAGTAACAGGTTAATGTGAGCCTCAGCACAATAAAACACAATCATTCACTCGAGTGAGATTTCCAGTGTGAGATAGTGAAGATTTAGCAGATTTAAACAAAATGAAGAAAATTCAGTGGACCCTATATTTGAACACTTAAACCACACATAAAATGTAAGAATGTCATTCCATTGGAGTAAAAAAAAAATTCCAGTGGCATCTGTAAACAAAAGATGCTAGACCAGAAAGCCAAAACAATAAAGTACAGCTCAAAAGAGTATAATATTAAAATGAATGGGGAACACTTTATAATATCTTTAGATAATATACCATTAACAAACATTATATAATGCTTATCTTCACTTTAGTTGATGTATATTCAAATAGCTAGAAACATGAGATAATGTGCTTGTTAATGTTTGCTAATAAACTTATTAAACAATACCAAATGATTAGCGGATCGTTATTTAATGTAAATTGCGAATGTCATCAAACGTTCAATTCATATGATCATGCATTTCTTGAAAATCTACAACAGCTGTTATACAGTGATTAAAAGCTTTTGTTAATGCGCAACACTTTTGCAGCTATTGAGGTGTGGTATGAGTAAGGTTATGGATGGGTAGGTTTAAGGGTTGATTAAAGGGTTAGAAGTATAAAGGGGTCAGTTTGATTATAAGGGAACACGGTTCAATCAATGTTTATATTACATTGTTTTGATTATGAACAAGTATTTTCTAGAAAAACTGATTTCTTTTGTCCTGTTGGTGTGTGATTCAAAGAAATGTCCTGTTTAATGTTATACAGTATACCAATATAAGTGTTGAGGCAATAAAAACCTGTTTTGAACCCGAATTACAATGTTTTGTGTCTTTAGCAAGCATTTCGATGTGATGTGAAAATAGTAGAAGTCTACACAACAAATAAAGACCATATGACCTTTACGATTATGAGTTAATAAAAAAGATGTTAACATGAATAGTTTGTAAAGTGCTTAAAATTACAAAGCTATTTTCTCACAACATTTGTAAATGCATATTAATGTGAACTGAAGTTTAATGACATTTGTTAGCATTCAAAAGTGCATTAACAAATAAGCGTTTTAATCATTGTATCATTTCAGTTAGTCATTTGTAGATTTTTTTAAATGTGCATGATCATATGAATTAAAAGTTTAATGACATTTGTAAGGATTAAGGATTTGCAAGGTTTTATTAATCAAAGTTATTATAAAGTGTTACCAATTAAGGGTATATAAACTAACCTTTTGTTTGACTTCCTGCCACAAAGATGCTTAGGAGGACGACCACCATCAATGTCTTATTGTTCACCATTGCTGCAAATCGCTGGTCAGACTTCTCTTCTCTCACCTTTAAATGTACTATTTGCATTGTGTTCTCCTCCTATTGTTTCCTTCAGCAGTAAAGCTGTTTTACACTCTTATGTTTTTTTATATATAATTTCATAATCTTCTCACACATGAAAATTCTGACTTCCTGTCTTGTTAACCACGGCTGTCATGTGAGAGCATTTGTGAGCATATTTGTTGGTTAAGCTGGCAGAATGATGAAACTAACGTGACTTATGTAATGTAATTGACGAAAGTGCAGTTCTGATCAGTTCAATTTACAGTATTTGCATTCTTTTTTTTTTTTTTTTTAAAAGCCAGATTTATGATAACTTGGCAAATTTTATTAAAAGGTTAAAACTAACATTATTACCCTTTGCTGTGACACTTAAAATATAGCGCAGGTGCATTTCTCTGGATCGTCTTTAGTGTATTTGTACAATTTGATTGGAGTCCATTTTCTGCAAATTGATTGGCCATGATTTGGAAAGGCACACACCAGTCCATACAAGTTCTTACAAGCTAAAATGCAAATCAGAGCAAAAACAAAGCCATCACATCAAAGGATCTGTGTGGAGAGCTCAGAAACAGGATTGTGTCAAGAGCTGGGGAAGACTACAAAATAATGTCTGATGCATTGAAGGTTCCCAAGAGAACAGCGGCCTCCGTAATTCTTAAATGGAAGAAGTTTGAAACAACCAGGGCTGCGTTTCCCAAAAGCATCGTAAGCCTAAAGTCGGGCACACGGTGTGTGATTTTAATAGTCCTTTACGATTGTTGCTTGTTGTCAGACTGTACGAACATGATGATCATGTCACACTGTGGGATCTCAGTTGTCATTAATGTCAGACTGTACGACAGTCAAGACGCGTTAAAACGAGTGCATGCAAAAAAACTTGTCCGGAGTTTTACATTATCAACCCACACACGGTCAGTGACTGCGAGCTGCATTACACGCAAGACTGAAATGTTGGCTATCATTTAAAGCAAGGGTTCTCAAACCTGTCCTGGAGGAAACCCTAGCCCTGCACATTTTGTATGTCTCCCTTATCAGACACACCCAATTTATGTCTTGCAGTCTCTACTAACGAGCTGATGAGTTGAATCAGGTGTGTCTGATAAGGGAGACATACAAAATGTGCAGGGCTAGGGGTCCTCCAGGACAGGTTTGAGAACCACTGATTTAAATAACTATATGAATGACAGCAATACCGGCATATTTAAGAATAATGTAAAGCAGCACTACACACCCACAACCGGTGTTTATCATAGCAAAGGCAAAGTATCATATGGCAGATAGAAGAAATCTCTAACATTTAATTCTGATCATGGCTTGTCTTGAAAAACGGACAGTTTGATGTCGCATTGCAGGAATTTCACTGCCAGAATTTCGTTGGAGGTAAAATTTGATTTTTCATGGGTGAACATGTCAAACCAGTGATCAAAGACTATAGATTTTAGCCTAGGATTATAGGAATCTTTTAGGATTGTAGCCAAAATTGCACAGTGTGAACTGGGGCTTTAGCTGATCGTAGCTCCATTGGTTTCAATGTGTCTACGATGTACTTAAGCTTACGATGCTTTTGGGAAGCACATCCCTGGAATCTTCTTGAGTTGGTTGCCCAGCCGAACTGAGCAATCAGGGAAGAAGGACCGAAGGATATATTCACACCTGTAGTTTGGCTCTCTTGATTCTTTTAGTCTGGACCAAAAAAGAAAATTATACATTTAAGATACTGGTTCGCTTAGCATTCACTCTGTAATTTTTACACCGAACCTACACTCTTAAAAATAAAGGTGCTTCAAAAGGTTCTTCAAGCGATGCCATAGAACAGGGATCCTCAAATCTGGCCCAAGAGATCCACTTTCCTGCAGAGTTTAGCTCTAACCCTAATCAAACACACCTGAGCATGCTAATCAATGTCTTCAGGATCATTAGAAAATCACAGTTAGCTGAGTTTGATCAGGGTTGGAGCTAAACTCTGCAGCGCATTGGACCTCCAGGGTAGGATTTGAGGAACCCTGCCATAGAAGAACCATTTTTGGTTCCACAATGAACCATTCAGTCAAAGGTTCTTTAAAGAACCATTTCTTTCTTACCTTTTAATAATCTGAAGAACCTTTTTTTTTCGCCACAAAGAACCCTTTGTGAAACAGAAAGGTTCTTCAGATGTTAAAGGTTCTTTATGGAACCATTTAAACAAAAAGGTTCTTCTATGGCATCGTGAAGCACCTTTATTTTTAAGAGTGTAAATATACAAAAAAAAAAGAAAAAACAGGGAACAGTATATATTTTATTATGTATATTTTGAGACAGAATTTACCGAACATCCAAAACAACTTTGAAGTTGTCAATAAAACAAAGATTGTTGGAATATATTTTACAAGAAAATACTGTTTCATTTTTTCTACTTCAAAATTTCATATTTAGTGGGGGAAGCATCATGCTGTAGAGGTGGTTTTCAATGCCAGCGAATGTTCTGGTTCAGAAAGCTCAGGACCTCAGACTGGGCTGAAGGTTTGCCTTCTAAAAGGACAATGGCCCTAATCATATAGCCAATGACAAGACAAGAGTGGCTTAGGGACAACTCTGTGAATGTCCTTGAGTGAGCCAGCCTGGATTTGAACCCAATTAAACATCTCTGAAGAGACCTGAAAATGGCTGACAGAGCCTGAGAGGATCTGCAGAGCAGAATGGAAGAAAATTGCCCTCATACCCCCCAAAAACGTGAGGTTGCCTCACTGCTAAAGGTATGTCAACTGCAATATTTATGCAGTTTCATATTTCAGTTCTTTCTTTTAAATCAATTTAAAGTGATCACAAATCTGGTTTTGCTTCGTAATTATGGAATATGCAGTGTAGATTGATGTGGAAAAAAAGAAAGCATGCTCTCGGATCTGTCCTGGTGACCCTCTATCACTGCACATTTTGGATGTCTTCCTCATCTAACACACCTGATTCAACTCATCATCTCAGCATTTTAAGGCTGCAACACAGCAAGATGTCAAAAGTATTACATTTGATTATTTTCTAAATGCACTGTATTTCCTGTCCCCGTCTGCTTGGCTCTGATCCCAGTCTGCTTCCCAGAGCTCTGCTGTTATCTTAACCAGAGGAATGTGGGCTCTCGCTATCAGTTGGTAAACATCACACTGTTTTTAGCTCTCCCTCCTACCCCGTCTCTGTTTGTCTAGGCCGGTCAGACTGACCATGGGGGGTTGTGGCCGTCATTGCAATTGCGTCAGAAATGACCAGGTCCTACAGTGACACAAGAGAGCAATCAATAGAAACGCCTTGACACCGGCTCACCTCCTAATGTCCATTTAAAAGAAAAAGCAGTGGTAGGCTTTCAAACTGGCGTCAGCAGGTGTGTGGCCAGCCTCAATGCGAGATCTACAAACGCATTTTTTCATGATCCATGAGTCAGGTCTGTGAGCTCTGGGATGATGAAAGGCGATGACGCAGAGGTGTGACAGTAATGCAGACGCTGGTATATGTGTCTCCATGTCTCTGGAGGTTAAAATAAAACCCGAGGTGTTCAGCCCCAGTCCGGTTTGAAAGGTATGTGTGGAACGCAGATTTGACATTTTAGACAGTTCATTATCTTGTTTGTGTGTGTGTACTTCATTTGTTTGGGGGCAAATAAGCCTCGTACACACCGGGACGATTATCGCGCGCTTATCACCGACGTTTTTGGACGCGTCTTTTGTGTTCATACCAAGCGGCAACCTCCGGCTCTCTCTCCTGAAGCCAACACGGAAGTGACTTAAACTGTAATTCATCAACTGACCGCTAGAGGCTGGCTGCAAAAGTGAGTCAATCCCATAGACTCCCCATGTTAAAATGCCCAACTTTACAGCAAAAAAAAACTGTTTACAGCCTGGTTAAAAAAATTATTTTGGTCTATATAGCTAATTTTGCCCTTCATGACAACTGTGAGGGGAGTGAATTGTTTTTATAACTCATCCGTTTAAATTATATTAAGCCTTAAAGTTCTGCATAATTAAGGGCGTGGCCACTTGAGTGGCAGGTGGATTGCCGCTGCTGTCACCACCGGCGAGCTCGGTGGGCGTGGCTTCAGCAACCTGCTCCCGCCTCTTTGCCCATCTTCGATTATCCGGGAGTGACGGCCCGCTCCGCCCACTTTGAGCTTCAAAATCCTCTTCTGGAACCTACGGGTGACCTCATATCATTGTTTTTTTCATTTTTTTATGCAGTCTATGGTTCATACCCAAGCGATTTTCGCTGGCGATGAGCCGAGTGAACGTGCAAATTCACTCCCTGACATTAGATGACAGAAATACCCCGGTACACATCGAATCCTATTTCATCTGCAATTCATGAGACCAGCAGCTCTACATTCATCTTGCCTCGATGCATCTTCTTGGTCTACTTACTTCCTCTTCGTCGTTAGGTATCAGTGTGTGCTCGGCAAGACCGTTTTGTGCTTGAGCGCCACCAAGTCCTGTTTTACTGTAACTTCAGCAGCTCCAGGCACGTGAACAAAAGAGCCAATCTCATTGGTCGGCTAGTTTTTTAACGCGGCACGTCAAACAAACAAAAAACGAGCCCGAGGCGTTTTTAAAAAATGGCGCGTCGGTGTGCACACTCACTCCCTTTGTTTAGTCACGAGGCGTTAAACGTCGGCGATAATCGCGCGCGATATTCGTCCCAGTGTGAACAAGACTTAAAGTGAGATAAATCCCAATAACATTAATGTTAATAATGTTTTTTTTATTCTAAAAATGCAAAATTTTACAGATAGGGTAAGGGCTAGGCTGTAATAATTATAATATTCTGTATAAACGCTGTGGTTGCCATTCAAATTTACTGTCAAAAATAAATAAATACAATGGTATTGACATGCACAAGGTCAAACACAAAACACCATCAGGGTAACATACATGGCACACACAAAATGCAATAAACATTAAATAACAGGAAATGTAACACTATTAACACTCTAATGTACATTACTGATGACAAAAATAAGAATAATCTTAATAAAACTTCAAAAAACATTTGTAGTATGTGGTACAGTATGTATATGGTAAGGTAACTTACAGTTAACCAATTAATAGGTTTCCACTGTAAAAATCACAAACATTTACAGTGTAGCTTTATGTAAACACAATAATGTCAATGTTTTATTCTCATTTAGATAGTTGATTGCGTGTGTGTACTTGTTTTTGCTACATTGTGGGGACCGGCCTGTGGAAAAAAATATAAAAAAAATAGTAAATGATGTTTATCTGAAAGTGTAACCATGCAAACTGTTTTCTATAAGAGGTAGGTTTAGGGTTGGGTTAGTCTATAAAAAATATTGTTTGGTCAGTACAAAAGTAATAGAAGTCTATGGAAAGACCCCACAATTCACAGAAACAAACGTGTGTGTGTGTGTGTGTGTGTGTGTGCAGAAGCCCTTGGCCATTGAACAGTGATTCATGACTTATGATGAGACAGTAATTGTCAGGTTAGTGAGGTGCAAGGAAGGGCATTTTATTAAGCCTTAAAGTTCTGCATAATTAAGGGCGTGGCCACTTGAGTGGCAGGTGGATTGCCGCTGCTGTCACCACCGGCGAGCTCGGTGGGCGTGGCTTCAGCAACCTGCTCCCGCCTCTTTGCCCATCTTCGATTATCCGGGAGTGACGGCCCGCTCCGCCCACTTTGAGCTTCAAAATCCTCTTCTGGAACCTACGGGTGACCTCATATCATTGTTTTTTTCATTTTTTTATGCAGTCTATGGTTCATACCCAAGCGATTTTCGCTGGCGATGAGCCGAGTGAACGTGCAAATTCACTCCCTGACATTAGATGACAGAAATACCCCGGTACACATCGAATCCTATTTCATCTGCAATTCATGAGACCAGCAGCTCTACATTCATCTTGCCTCGATGCATCTTCTTGGTCTACTTACTTCCTCTTCGTCGTTAGGTATCAGTGTGTGCTCGGCAAGACCGTTTTGTGCTTGAGCGCCACCAAGTCCTGTTTTACTGTAACTTCAGCAGCTCCAGGCACGTGAACAAAAGAGCCAATCTCATTGGTCGGCTAGTTTTTTAACGCGGCACGTCAAACAAACAAAAAACGAGCCCGAGGCGTTTTTAAAAAATGGCGCGTCGGTGTGCACACTCACTCCCTTTGTTTAGTCACGAGGCGTTAAACGTCGGCGATAATCGCGCGCGATATTCGTCCCAGTGTGAACAAGACTTAAAGTGAGATAAATCCCAATAACATTAATGTTAATAATGTTTTTTTTATTCTAAAAATGCAAAATTTTACAGATAGGGTAAGGGCTAGGCTGTAATAATTATAATATTCTGTATAAACGCTGTGGTTGCCATTCAAATTTACTGTCAAAAATAAATAAATACAATGGTATTGACATGCACAAGGTCAAACACAAAACACCATCAGGGTAACATACATGGCACACACAAAATGCAATAAACATTAAATAACAGGAAATGTAACACTATTAACACTCTAATGTACATTACTGATGACAAAAATAAGAATAATCTTAATAAAACTTCAAAAAACATTTGTAGTATGTGGTACAGTATGTATATGGTAAGGTAACTTACAGTTAACCAATTAATAGGTTTCCACTGTAAAAATCACAAACATTTACAGTGTAGCTTTATGTAAACACAATAATGTCAATGTTTTATTCTCATTTAGATAGTTGATTGCGTGTGTGTACTTGTTTTTGCTACATTGTGGGGACCGGCCTGTGGAAAAAAATATAAAAAAAATAGTAAATGATGTTTATCTGAAAGTGTAACCATGCAAACTGTTTTCTATAAGAGGTAGGTTTAGGGTTGGGTTAGTCTATAAAAAATATTGTTTGGTCAGTACAAAAGTAATAGAAGTCTATGGAAAGACCCCACAATTCACAGAAACAAACGTGTGTGTGTGTGTGTGTGTGTGTGTGCAGAAGCCCTTGGCCATTGAACAGTGATTCATGACTTATGATGAGACAGTAATTGTCAGGTTAGTGAGGTGCAAGGAAGGGCTAACAAAAACATAATTATTTCCATGCCACATTAATGGGAATGGCTCATCGGGTTGTGACGCTCGTGTGTGTGTGCACTGTGCACACACATACAAACACAAATAAAAAGGTCTTGTGCCATCATGGTGTCTCTTACTGCTTCATTTCACTCATGATAAGCCTCCCTGTTGGGTCCTGTGCATGTGCGTGTTTCATCTGTCTTACGTAAATGCCACAGTGTGTGTGTGTGTGTGTGTGAGCTGCAGCCAATGGGGACGAAATCAGATGGGGCGGCCTGCTGCGACCGTACTGTGTGCGTCCAGATGTTTGAGAGATGAGGGTGTTAGGTCAACTTATCAGATCGCTTGTATGTTCGGTTGTCGTACGAGGTCTCTGGGGTGGGTGTTGGGTCATAGACCTATTTTGCTGGTGTGTGTGAGAGATAAGAAGTGTGTATGACAGGAGCCATGCGGCCTTGTGTGAAAACCCAGCAGCCCTGGACAGGGTGACCCCATCAGGAGGAGGGTTAAATATTTATACCAGCCTTCACTGTGAAGATTCACTCTGCCCAGGGGAGAATACCAGGAAAACCGCCACGTCTAATGCTTTTCACATCACTGCTGGATCTGCGTGTGTGAGAGAGAGAGGAAGAGAGCATGAGAATGAGACAGCATTTTGGACAGAGATGATGTTCTGCCCACAGACAATGTGATTTGCATGTGCGTGCGTGTTTGTTTATGAGTGTGTGGGGGTAAGAGAGAGACTGTTTTGTATGTTAAATGTGTAATTTTATTATCGCTGAATGTTGTTTGTCCTATTAAACAGATATGAAGAAAAAATGGTGTAGGATTTCTTTTGAAACAGTTATCACTCAGAGATTAAATTTCACACAGAATTACAAAGAAATGGCAAGTAACATTTAATTAAACATGAAATTGCAAAGTAGAAAGACTGAAATAGTATTTTCTTGTAAAACATACTAATCTTTAACATTATCTTTGTTTTATTTACAACTTTGAAAAAAGATTAATAAGTTGGTATGTGGAAATCTACAGACAAGGTTTTATCAGTAATATTTTTACTGGGGCACAGCAGCATTTCACTGGGAAAAAGAGCCTAGTGACCCCTGATTTTTTACCAAAAACAAAGCCTTTTAATGCATAACCTCGAGTAGCATATTGCCTTTATAAAATGATGGCAACAATAGTATGCAACACTGCTCATCCACTTTTTTTGCAGCAACCTTGTTTCCAGAAGTAGTTTCCCCTATTAAGTTTTCTCATAGAAAAGTCTTCCTTTAAGCATTATAAGCCATGGACCAAACCAACCAGTTACAAAGTGAATCACAACATTACAAACTTTAATTTAAAGTGAAAAATGTATAAGGTATAAGTGAACTAGTGGTCTTGTGGAACTAGTGGAACTACCTGACCTGAATCCTTTTTTTCCGAATCTGATGTGCATAAATTAATTAAAAAAAAAGAAAAACCTGACTTGAGACAGACAAAATTAGACTCAAGTCTGATCTGACATGATTTCAATTTCTTCAAACTCAACTGAAGAAGAAGAGTGGCAATAACATTGTCATACTGCTGTGTGTAATTAAATACTGATATGAATGATGGAAAGTTGGCATTAACAGGTCGGAACTTGAGTTTTTGGATTCAAGTGGATCCGAGAAGACCATCTTTAATGGAGTAAAGATAGACAATCCCGTGGAGCTTCAATGAAAGCATATACCTTCAATGAATAACCTCGTAGTACATTCTTAAAAACAAAGTTTACAAAAGCAAATTTTTGCAGTGATGCCATAGAATAACCACGTTGGGACTAGTGGGAACCACTAGTGGGAACCTTTTTCCACTATAAGCAGCCTTTGTGAAATGGAAAGGTTACGTGGATATTAAGGATTATTCATGGAACCATAGATGCCAATAAAGTACCTTTAGTTTTAAGAGTGTGTGTTCTTAACAGTTTGTAAGTTACTGTTAAAAATCAATTCTCCTATGAAGAAAATAAATGGAATTTTTACTCTAATGCCAAACACAAATGTCAAATCAAATCAAATTATTTTTATTTTCATTTAACCACATACACAAATGCACTCACTCAGTCTCGTCACTGTATCATGCCAGTTTTGTTAATCACATCAGGCTATTTAAGGTGGCCAAATATTGTTGGAACTTGACAAATTAATATATTGTTTGTGGTCACAAGTGTGCATTTATTTATAACATGTTTGTGCCTAAGCAGACACCTTACCTGTGGTAAAATGACTATAATGCACAGCCTTGAGCAGATTATCAATACAATTCAATTTATTAGATGTTAATAATCCTTGAAGGGTAATCTGTTGCCATAAAAGAGACTTAGACATGGTGCATTAGAATCAAACTTCCTGTGTGAAATCATTCAGAGCACTTGTGCTTGACCATTGGTTTTGTGTGACAGCTCTGATAGCATCTGACACCTCACTTTTACATCACTAGCTGACTGAATGCATGTAGGGTATTTCAGTTATATGAGTAATTTACATGCACATACTGTATAGAATGATTAATAATTTGTCTGTTTGGAAGCAGGTCATTTATGCATAACGTACAGTGTAATGGTTTCTCGTCTTGTGGGTGTTGGCACATGCAGGCCCTACGTCTTTGGCTTTAAAGTAGTATGTACATTTGTTCGTGTGTTGTTGAGAGCTCGAGCTGCTGTCCGCATTTAGCCATATGAGTGAACCACAGATAGCAACTGCACAGCGCATACGTGAGCCACCTCTAAAAATACCCGCAGCACACATCCGCCGCCACACACAGGGGCCTTGCATTCAGCACATGCGGTTCTGGTAATGAATAGTAGGAGGCTGTTTTTGTTGTTGAAGATGTTTATTTGGGTTGTACATGAGCACTTTCTGTTAGCACAGTATGGCTACTTACAAGCCTGATATGATCAAAGATTTTGAAAACATTGGAAAATGTTTTTATTGCCCATATGTGAAATGTACAAGGGTTAATGTACAGTCAAATGGTATTATCACAAAATAAACTAAGCCAAAGGTTCTTGTTACTGTGAAAGGGTTTCGTTTATGAAAAGAGACTGCTGGCTATACATAATTCTGCTTGTGGACATGGAATACTGATTTGAGTTTAATGATAATTTTATGAGTGAAAGAAAGAAGCTTTTTTATTTTTTTTGCTATGGACAATGGTTAAATATACAGTTTAGCAGTCATTATACAGAAATATATCAGAATGAAATATTCCAGATATATCAGATATACATTCACCACACACTTTATTAGGTACACCTGTTCATCTGATTGTTGACGCAAATATGTAATCAGCCAATCATTTGGCAGCAACTCAATGCATTTAGGCATGTAGACATGTTCAAGTTCAAACCGAACATCAGAAAGGTGATTGAAGTGACTTTGAACATGGCAAGGTTGTTGGTGCCCGACAGTATTTCTGATCTACTGGTATTTTCACTCACAACCATCTCTAGGGTTAACAGAGGATGGTCTGAAAAAGAGAAAATATCCAGTGAGTGGCAGTTCTGTGGGTGAAAATGCTTTGTTGATACCAGAGGTAAGAGAGGAATGACCAAACTGGTTTGAGATGATAAAAAGACAACATTAACTCATATAGCCACTTGTTACAACCAAGGTTTGCAGATGAGCATCTCTAAAATTACAAACTTCAAGCAGATGGACTACAGCAGCAGAAGACCACACTGGGTACCATTATTATCATCTAAGAACTGGAAACTGAGGTTATAATCGCACGGGCTCACCAAAATATACAGTAGAAGATTGGAAAAGGGTTGCCTGGTCTGATGAGTCTCGATTTCTGCTGTGGCATTCGGATGGTAGGGTCAGACTTTTGGTGTAAACAACATGAAAGGATGAATCCATCCTGCCTTGTATCAATGATTCAAGCTGCTACTGCTGGTGTAATGATGTAGGGGATGTTTGCTTGGCACACTTTTGGCCCCTAAGTACCAAATGAGCATTGTTTAAATGCCACAGCCTACCTAAATATTGTTGCTGACAGTGACCATCCCTTTATGACCACTGTACGCCCAACTTGAGATGGCTACTTCCAGCAGGATAACGTGCCATGTCACAAAGCTCAAATCATCTCAATCTGATTTCTTTAACATGACTATACTAACTACACTTAAATGGCCTCCACAGTCACTAGATCTCAATCCAATAGAGCACATTTGGGATGTGGTGGAACTAGAGATTTGCATCGTAGATGTGCAGCTAGCAACTGCATGATACTATCATGTCAATATGGACCAAAATCTTTGAGGAATTTTGAACTTCCCCTGCCAGTAAGTCCTTTTCATGTAATTCAGTCCATCCAATGCAGAACCAAAACTTATATTGTACAGAAGTGAACAAATGTCAAATCAAACAATGAAATTTGAACTACATAGGCCCAAACTATGTGCAAAATTATTAATATAAGCTAAGCTAAACCTGACTATTTTGATCTTACCCTAATAATATATAGCACAAAAACATTGTAGTCTCTTTATACAGGTGGGAGGTTTATACTGTATGTATTTTCTTTTACCTTTTTGGGGACTAAAGCATGTAACACATATTCTGGCATCTGTTTAATTTGGCTGCTTCTACCAGATTAATTTTGTGCCAAATTTTTGATTGGAAACAGTCTTTGTTATCAACAACAAAATATACGGGGAACCTTACTCTTCACTGTTAAAATTTGGTAAGCCTTTTTATTTTTGCTATTCTAACTGTGCACATACGATTTGCATTAGGTATCATTTTCCCTGCGTTTTTTTCTCCTCAGAACCGACCTGTGTCCCACCACTTAATTTTGCCCTTCATGACAACTGTGAGGGGAGTGAATTGTTTTTATAACTCATCCGTTTAAATTATATTAAGCCTTAAAGTTCTGCATAATTAAGGGTGTGGCCACTTGAGTGGCGGGTGGATTGCCGCTGCTGTCACCACCGGCGAGCTCGGTGGGCGTGGCTTCAGCAACCTGCTCCCGCCTCTTTGCCCATCTTCGATTATCCGGGAGTGACGGCCCGCTCCGCCCACTTTGAGCTTCAAAATCCTCTTCTGGAACCTACGGGTGACCTCATATCATTGTTTTTTTCATGTTTTTATGCAGTCTATGGTTCATACCCAAGCGATTTTCGCTGGCGATGAGCCGAGTGAACGTGCAAATTCACTCCCTGACATTAGATGACAGAAATACCCCGGTACACATCGAATCCTATTTCATCTGCAATTCATGAGACCAGCAGCTCTACATTCATCTTGCCTCGATGCATCTTCTTGGTCTACTTACTTCCTCTTCGTCGTTAGGTATCAGTGTGTGCTCGGCAAGACCGTTTTGTGCTTGAGCGCCACCAAGTCCTGTTTTACTGTAACTTCAGCAGCTCCAGGCACGTGAACAAAAGAGCCAATCTCATTGGTCGGCTAGTTTTTTAACGCGGCACGTCAAACAAACAAAAAACGAGCCCGAGGCGTTTTTAAAAAATGGCGCGTCGGTGTGCACACTCACTCCCTTTGTTTAGTCACGAGGCGTTAAACGTCGGCGATAATCGCGCGCGATATTCGTCCCAGTGTGAACAAGACTTAAAGTGAGATAAATCCCAATAACATTAATGTTAATAATGTTTTTTTTATTCTAAAAATGCAAAATTTTACAGATAGGGTAAGGGCTAGGCTGTAATAATTATAATATTCTGTATAAACGCTGTGGTTGCCATTCAAATTTACTGTCAAAAATAAATAAATACAATGGTATTGACATGCACAAGGTCAAACACAAAACACCATCAGGGTAACATACATGGCACACACAAAATGCAATAAACATTAAATAACAGGAAATGTAACACTATTAACACTCTAATGTACATTACTGATGACAAAAATAAGAATAATCTTAATAAAACTTCAAAAAACATTTGTAGTATGTGGTACAGTATGTATATGGTAAGGTAACTTACAGTTAACCAATTAATAGGTTTCCACTGTAAAAATCACAAACATTTACAGTGTAGCTTTATGTAAACACAATAATGTCAATGTTTTATTCTCATTTAGATAGTTGATTGCGTGTGTGTACTTGTTTTTGCTACATTGTGGGGACCGGCCTGTGGAAAAAAATATAAAAAAAATAGTAAATGATGTTTATCTGAAAGTGTAACCATGCAAACTGTTTTCTATAAGAGGTAGGTTTAGGGTTGGGTTAGTCTATAAAAAATATTGTTTGGTCAGTACAAAAGTAATAGAAGTCTATGGAAAGACCCCACAATTCACAGAAACAAACGTGTGTGTGTGTGTGTGTGTGTGTGCAGAAGCCCTTGGCCATTGAACAGTGATTCATGACTTATGATGAGACAGTAATTGTCAGGTTAGTGAGGTGCAAGGAAGGGCTAACAAAAACATAATTATTTCCATGCCACATTAATGGGAATGGCTCATCGGGTTGTGACGCTCGTGTGTGTGTGCACTGTGCACACACATACAAACACAAATAAAAAGGTCTTGTGCCATCATGGTGTCTCTTACTGCTTCATTTCACTCATGATAAGCCTCCCTGTTGGGTCCTGTGCATGTGCGTGTTTCATCTGTCTTACGTAAATGCCACAGTGTGTGTGTGTGTGTGTGTGAGCTGCAGCCAATGGGGACGAAATCAGATGGGGCGGCCTGCTGCGACCGTACTGTGTGCGTCCAGATGTTTGAGAGATGAGGGTGTTAGGTCAACTTATCAGATCGCTTGTATGTTCGGTTGTCGTACGAGGTCTCTGGGGTGGGTGTTGGGTCATAGACCTATTTTGCTGGTGTGTGTGAGAGATAAGAAGTGTGTATGACAGGAGCCATGCGGCCTTGTGTGAAAACCCAGCAGCCCTGGACAGGGTGACCCCATCAGGAGGAGGGTTAAATATTTATACCAGCCTTCACTGTGAAGATTCACTCTGCCCAGGGGAGAATACCAGGAAAACCGCCACGTCTAATGCTTTTCACATCACTGCTGGATCTGCGTGTGTGAGAGAGAGAGGAAGAGAGCATGAGAATGAGACAGCATTTTGGACAGAGATGATGTTCTGCCCACAGACAATGTGATTTGCATGTGCGTGCGTGTTTGTTTATGAGTGTGTGGGGGTAAGAGAGAGACTGTTTTGTATGTTAAATGTGTAATTTTATTATCGCTGAATGTTGTTTGTCCTATTAAACAGATATGAAGAAAAAATGGTGTAGGATTTCTTTTGAAACAGTTATCACTCAGAGATTAAATTTCACACAGAATTACAAAGAAATGGCAAGTAACATTTAATTAAACATGAAATTGCAAAGTAGAAAGACTGAAATAGTATTTTCTTGTAAAACATACTAATCTTTAACATTATCTTTGTTTTATTTACAACTTTGAAAAAAGATTAATAAGTTGGTATGTGGAAATCTACAGACAAGGTTTTATCAGTAATATTTTTACTGGGGCACAGCAGCATTTCACTGGGAAAAAGAGCCTAGTGACCCCTGATTTTTTACCAAAAACAAAGCCTTTTAATGCATAACCTCGAGTAGCATATTGCCTTTATAAAATGATGGCAACAATAGTATGCAACACTGCTCATCCACTTTTTTTGCAGCAACCTTGTTTCCAGAAGTAGTTTCCCCTATTAAGTTTTCTCATAGAAAAGTCTTCCTTTAAGCATTATAAGCCATGGACCAAACCAACCAGTTACAAAGTGAATCACAACATTACAAACTTTAATTTAAAGTGAAAAATGTATAAGGTATAAGTGAACTAGTGGTCTTGTGGAACTAGTGGAACTACCTGACCTGAATCCTTTTTTTCCGAATCTGATGTGCATAAATTAATTAAAAAAAAAGAAAAACCTGACTTGAGACAGACAAAATTAGACTCAAGTCTGATCTGACATGATTTCAATTTCTTCAAACTCAACTGAAGAAGAAGAGTGGCAATAACATTGTCATACTGCTGTGTGTAATTAAATACTGATATGAATGATGGAAAGTTGGCATTAACAGGTCGGAACTTGAGTTTTTGGATTCAAGTGGATCCGAGAAGACCATCTTTAATGGAGTAAAGATAGACAATCCCGTGGAGCTTCAATGAAAGCATATACCTTCAATGAATAACCTCGTAGTACATTCTTAAAAACAAAGTTTACAAAAGCAAATTTTTGCAGTGATGCCATAGAATAACCACGTTGGGACTAGTGGGAACCACTAGTGGGAACCTTTTTCCACTATAAGCAGCCTTTGTGAAATGGAAAGGTTACGTGGATATTAAGGATTATTCATGGAACCATAGATGCCAATAAAGTACCTTTAGTTTTAAGAGTGTGTGTTCTTAACAGTTTGTAAGTTACTGTTAAAAATCAATTCTCCTATGAAGAAAATAAATGGAATTTTTACTCTAATGCCAAACACAAATGTCAAATCAAATCAAATTATTTTTATTTTCATTTAACCACATACACAAATGCACTCACTCAGTCTCGTCACTGTATCATGCCAGTTTTGTTAATCACATCAGGCTATTTAAGGTGGCCAAATATTGTTGGAACTTGACAAATTAATATATTGTTTGTGGTCACAAGTGTGCATTTATTTATAACATGTTTGTGCCTAAGCAGACACCTTACCTGTGGTAAAATGACTATAATGCACAGCCTTGAGCAGATTATCAATACAATTCAATTTATTAGATGTTAATAATCCTTGAAGGGTAATCTGTTGCCATAAAAGAGACTTAGACATGGTGCATTAGAATCAAACTTCCTGTGTGAAATCATTCAGAGCACTTGTGCTTGACCATTGGTTTTGTGTGACAGCTCTGATAGCATCTGACACCTCACTTTTACATCACTAGCTGACTGAATGCATGTAGGGTATTTCAGTTATATGAGTAATTTACATGCACATACTGTATAGAATGATTAATAATTTGTCTGTTTGGAAGCAGGTCATTTATGCATAACGTACAGTGTAATGGTTTCTCGTCTTGTGGGTGTTGGCACATGCAGGCCCTACGTCTTTGGCTTTAAAGTAGTATGTACATTTGTTCGTGTGTTGTTGAGAGCTCGAGCTGCTGTCCGCATTTAGCCATATGAGTGAACCACAGATAGCAACTGCACAGCGCATACGTGAGCCACCTCTAAAAATACCCGCAGCACACATCCGCCGCCACACACAGGGGCCTTGCATTCAGCACATGCGGTTCTGGTAATGAATAGTAGGAGGCTGTTTTTGTTGTTGAAGATGTTTATTTGGGTTGTACATGAGCACTTTCTGTTAGCACAGTATGGCTACTTACAAGCCTGATATGATCAAAGATTTTGAAAACATTGGAAAATGTTTTTATTGCCCATATGTGAAATGTACAAGGGTTAATGTACAGTCAAATGGTATTATCACAAAATAAACTAAGCCAAAGGTTCTTGTTACTGTGAAAGGGTTTCGTTTATGAAAAGAGACTGCTGGCTATACATAATTCTGCTTGTGGACATGGAATACTGATTTGAGTTTAATGATAATTTTATGAGTGAAAGAAAGAAGCTTTTTTATTTTTTTTGCTATGGACAATGGTTAAATATACAGTTTAGCAGTCATTATACAGAAATATATCAGAATGAAATATTCCAGATATATCAGATATACATTCACCACACACTTTATTAGGTACACCTGTTCATCTGATTGTTGACGCAAATATGTAATCAGCCAATCATTTGGCAGCAACTCAATGCATTTAGGCATGTAGACATGTTCAAGTTCAAACCGAACATCAGAAAGGTGATTGAAGTGACTTTGAACATGGCAAGGTTGTTGGTGCCCGACAGTATTTCTGATCTACTGGTATTTTCACTCACAACCATCTCTAGGGTTAACAGAGGATGGTCTGAAAAAGAGAAAATATCCAGTGAGTGGCAGTTCTGTGGGTGAAAATGCTTTGTTGATACCAGAGGTAAGAGAGGAATGACCAAACTGGTTTGAGATGATAAAAAGACAACATTAACTCATATAGCCACTTGTTACAACCAAGGTTTGCAGATGAGCATCTCTAAAATTACAAACTTCAAGCAGATGGACTACAGCAGCAGAAGACCACACTGGGTACCATTATTATCATCTAAGAACTGGAAACTGAGGTTATAATCGCACGGGCTCACCAAAATATACAGTAGAAGATTGGAAAAAGGTTGCCTGGTCTGATGAGTCTCGATTTCTGCTGTGGCATTCGGATGGTAGGGTCAGACTTTTGGTGTAAACAACATGAAAGGATGAATCCATCCTGCCTTGTATCAATGATTCAAGCTGCTACTGCTGGTGTAATGATGTAGGGGATGTTTGCTTGGCACACTTTTGGCCCCTAAGTACCAAATGAGCATTGTTTAAATGCCACAGCCTACCTAAATATTGTTGCTGACAGTGACCATCCCTTTATGACCACTGTACGCCCAACTTGAGATGGCTACTTCCAGCAGGATAACGTGCCATGTCACAAAGCTCAAATCATCTCAATCTGATTTCTTTAACATGACTATACTAACTACACTTAAATGGCCTCCACAGTCACTAGATCTCAATCCAATAGAGCACATTTGGGATGTGGTGGAACTAGAGATTTGCATCGTAGATGTGCAGCTAGCAACTGCATGATACTATCATGTCAATATGGACCAAAATCTTTGAGGAATTTTGAACTTCCCCTGCCAGTAAGTCCTTTTCATGTAATTCAGTCCATCCAATGCAGAACCAAAACTTATATTGTACAGAAGTGAACAAATGTCAAATCAAACAATGAAATTTGAACTACATAGGCCCAAACTATGTGCAAAATTATTAATATAAGCTAAGCTAAACCTGACTATTTTGATCTTACCCTAATAATATATAGCACAAAAACATTGTAGTCTCTTTATACAGGTGGGAGGTTTATACTGTATGTATTTTCTTTTACCTTTTTGGGGACTAAAGCATGTAACACATATTCTGGCATCTGTTTAATTTGGCTGCTTCTACCAGATTAATTTTGTGCCAAATTTTTGATTGGAAACAGTCTTTGTTATCAACAACAAAATATACGGGGAACCTTACTCTTCACTGTTAAAATTTGGTAAGCCTTTTTATTTTTGCTATTCTAACTGTGCACATACGATTTGCATTAGGTATCATTTTCCCTGCGTTTTTTTCTCCTCAGAACCGACCTGTGTCCCACCACTTGAGACCTACTTTGATAGATTACCTCAGACAAAGTTCCCTTTTCCTGTTTCTCTTTCTCATTTCTTTTTCTACACACGCTCTGTCTTTTGTTACTCAAGCAGCGCAATGACGTATTTCCTCCTCCGTGATGCAGCCTGAACGTGCATCTGTACATCTGTGAGTGTTTCTTTAATATTATTTTGAGTAAGAGGGATGGAAAGTGTGCTCATTTTCGTGTGCGTACATTCACATGTGGATAAGATAGATGGGGATGAAAAGGGAATTAACATTTCTTTGCAGTCTGCAATATGGAAAGTCTCCTTGTCTTGCAGGTGCATTGTAGAGATAAGAGGAAGAAAAGGAGGAAGAGAGAGAGGGAAACCGCATGTGTGCAGCATGTGAAAAATCCAACTGAAAGAGGTTGAAAAGGAGAAAATAATCAGACATTACACAACACTTCCTGAGTATAAGGAGGGAAAGACGTTTCCCTCTGTGCAGGAATGAAAGACCGGAAATTCCACGGTGAGCATAACGGACCGATATGTTAGCAATCATGTCCCTAAATCCAAAAAGCAACTTTATTCCACTGCCGTTTAACACATGTGGCAGAGCAATCCAGCTCCAGGTCATGCACCAAAACGCAGAGGACAAGTTACATCACAGCCCTGTCCTCATACCTCACTGACTCACATTGCTGTTTGGTGAATTTAAAGCAGCCATTTGACTGTTGCTTCTATTCAACTATACAACTGTACAACAATACAACTGTTGCTTCTATTCAACTGAGGTGAGTCTTAACTAGCTTGATTAAGGTGGTTATGTCGAGAGCTCAGAATGAAAGCCCTTAAGAGCATGGATTGTCCTCTGCCCCACTGAAGATAGTGGATCTCTTCCAAAACCTAGTGATCTACCTAGGTAGGTAGTATTTTAAGACATAAGCCTGCTCCTGACATGAAGACTGGCTGCTCTAACAAGCAGTTCACATTAAGGCTGGGTGGCATGAACCAGACGACTGTAGAAATGTGTTTTTTTAATTTTTGATGCTGTTTCCATGCATACATATATATTTTGAAATAATGATATAAAATTATTCATGTGCTGATAAAGTAAGTTCCCTTTCATGGGAACTTCGAACTGCATCCTCTAGGGGTTGCTATGGGGAACGCCTCGTCGTGACCCGTGTCTGAAGCATACATTGAAAAAACACCAACTCGTTGGCCGGCGACAGCCATGACGTCACTACCGGTGCGACTATAGTATAAATAGGCGCCGGGAGCTACACATCATTCTCTTCTTGTCTTCATTGACTGTTTTGTTTGAAGCGTGCATTTCTGTGGTAAGAGCGATCTCTATTTATCTCATTATGGCGAGCACTAGCAAAGCATTTAAGGATGTGTGCATCCGTGTTGACGTTGTTTTACATCTGATGACACACACGATCTATGAGTTGTTTTGTTTGGGCAAAGAGCACGCACGCGATGTCTCCGAGGGGGCAATCCAAGGAAAAAAGCTCCGCTCTCGTTTGTCTCTCTTTTCGAGGAAAGAGGGGCAGCCATCTGCTTCCCGCGGTTCAGGACCCTCCGCTGCTGAGGCACGGAGGAGAATGAGCTCGTGGGGATCTCAGGTGGACCTGGCCGATGAGTTTAGAGAGGGGCTTTCCTTCTCGCGCTCATCGGCGGGGGGCGAGAGACAGCCACTGGAGGATGATGTTCTCTCTTTAACATCATCTGATCCAGGGGCCAGTGCTCTGCTGGGTTCAGCCCAGGAAGAGCAGGAAATGGATTAAGATCGACACACTCTGGAAGCATCGCTCCCCTCACCAGTGAGGATTATTATGAGTATGGTGCTTTCTTTCGAGCGTTAATCCTCTCTGAGGAGTTGGATGCCTCGCTCCATGGGCTGTCCACATGGTAGTTTGAGCAGTGCTCCCCTTTTTTCAAAGGATTACCTGGAATGAGCAACGTTATCCTCTGAATTCGGAGTTCTCCTCCCACATGAGAAGTTGAGTTCTCTGTTTTTCCAGAGCACCTGGAACCAGCAGCATCAGGTGGATTAGGCCCTTCCTCTGCCTCCCTGATGCGCTGAGTGTTTGGCTAGCTTGCAGTATGCTTACCCTTCTGATTTTACAATCATGCTGCAGGTCGAACCCCCTCTCGGGAGAGCTGGGTTTGTGCTCCCTCAGCCTAGGTAAACTACTGCTAGCCATTCCAGCATTGGAACATGCTGTAAGTTGAGCCCCCTTCTCGGATTGAGAACTGGGTGTGTTGCTGAATAACAGCTGAATAATTGCTAGCTGTTCCACCATTGGAACATGCTGTAGGTTGAGCTCCCTCTCGTTGAGAGCTGGATGTTGCTCCCTCAGCTACAGATTTACTGATAGCCACTCCAGCATTATAACCTTAGAAATAGCGTTTGGGGATACGCTATTTCTATCTATGGGCTGCTCTTTCAGGGTGCCAAGAGAACCCCTAGAACGGTATTCAAGTATGTTGCACGTTATGCTTTGCCCACTTTAAAAAAAATCCACATAAGTGGTAAGTCTGCACATTATGCTTTGCCCACTTTTCTAAAAAGAAAAGAGCTACGCGCAAATACTTCGTGCTCTTTTTGAGTGGTTTAAAACCCCGGTTCCGCCTTGGGCACCACTCCTCCTATGTATCCTCTGGATATCTACTTAACAGGGTGTTGCTACTAAGGGTCTGTTGAGACAGTTCCTTCAGCACATACAAAGAGAAACGTGCGGTAGCCCCTGTGTGACAGGCCAAGACTAGTATGATTCTAGGCTCTTGGTCGTCTTCCCTTAAAGGTATCTATTTCTGATTCCAAGCCTTGAGCTCTTCCCCGGGCCCAGGAGTCTGGCCCTAACAGGTAAGTATTTTGGGGTATGTAGCCTAGGCCTTTGGCCGTAGGGAATAACAT